>NC_090707.1:14527500-14760000 GCF_040954835.1 Lepisosteus oculatus
TTCTCAATGACCAACATGAGCGCGCGTGCACACACACTCACACATACATATAATAAATATTATTATAATAATAAACTTTATTTGATATAGCGCCTTTAAAGGTGGCTTCTCAAAGTGTTTTACTGCTTTTACTTGGCCTGTTTAGTCGAGCAAAGCAGGTGTGAATTAATTTTTCGAGCCTTGATACAATTCACAACAGGGTCATACAGATTTTAAATCGTCAGGCATTTTCTTGACGGAAAGGTCTCGCGGTGGATGTTGAAATGCGTCCATTAATTTCTGGTGCAACCTCTCTAATTCGTGCAACTACACCGTTATGTCGGCTTGTCATCGCTCTAGCACCGTCTGAACAAACTCCAACACATTTTATCCAGTCGATGCAATTCTCTTCGATAAATTCATTCAGAAGCTGAAATATGTGCTCTCCTGTAGTTCCTGTGGGTAGCGGCTTACAGAACAGAAAGTCCTCATGGGACGTACCCTCAAACTCGTATCTAACGTAAACGAGCAAATTGGCCAAATCGACTACAGCCTCATCTAATTGCAGTGAAATACATCTGCTCATCTTAACGCACTCTATCAGCGTACTTTTTATATCATCCTTCATTTCAATAATTCTATGAATGACTGTGTCTTTCAGGGGGGGACAGCAGGTCGAGCTGTTTAGCAGCCTTTTCTCCACACATAATACGTGTCAGCTCTTTTGCCAACGGTAAATAAGGTTCTTCAAAAATAGCGTGGCTTACCTGCTTTAGCAACCCGCAAGCTTGCATTTTTCCGCGTTTCCGTTTTTATTTCCGTATTTATTTAAAGTTTTTATTTCATGTGCATGGGAGCGAAACACAGAGACGTTCGGTGTATTTTTCTCAAATTAACTTAGAACAGTTCTTAAATATTTTTCTGTTATCTATCACGCTTTCCTGTGCTCACAAGATTACCAGTGTTCGTAGCACGTATTTCTATGCATTCCTGTGTTTACAACGTTGGCATTGTTCCAAAATCACGCATATTCTCCTACCTCCCTATTTGCTGGAGATACAGTAGCTTTTTTAAATACAATTGGTCACTTGCATCCCTAGCACACATTCCTATAGAGTGGTATAGAATTACAGAGTATCTCTTGTGTCCACTGAAGTATTAGCGCGCACTGTATCGTAGTACGTAGGCTGCGTATTCGACACGTATTAAAATACAAAATATGAAAACCGTCCCGATTTTTCAGTGCACACGACACAGTTCCAGGGTCATTTGGCGTACCACCTGGCGGGACTCCACGTACCACTGCCGGTACGCGTACCACAGTTTGAGAACCACTGCTCTAGCTAATCCATCATAAAATGGTTACTGACCGAACAATTGTCATTTTGCCTAATAATGAGAACAACAACAATAATAATAATAAGTTCTATATAATCATTCCTTCTCTATATATATTACACAACAGATTTCTAAATCACTTTTCAGAAGTCAGCGTAACTTTTTTTATTACCTGATATCCACCGCAGATTGTATGATTTGTACCTGATGGTATCATTGAAGTAGTCATCCAGGGAGAATGTTTTTTGGGAATCATTTTCTTTAAGATCATTTCCTTAAAAATAAAGTGCTTTTTATAAGAAAGTCTTTACACAGTCAAACACAAGGAGCTGTTTTTCAAAGTTTTATCACAATAAAAAAGAATGCCTCGTATTTTTAAGAATTGGAATCTGTTAGCAAGAACTTCAAACTTTATGATGATTGCTACAGTACGTCTAAAATAAAATCAATACACCCATAATATCCTAGTCAAGAGGATCACAGATAAAGTAATTTTTATTAAATTTGTTTTAACAATGATTGTTAATGTGTCCTGTTGTGTTTTTCCTTAATTAAAACCTAGCAGTCCTTTTATTTTAATTTCAATTTGCTTTAATAGAAGCATAAAGTATTCATTACTGTACGTTTTCAGTTAATATCTAACAAGCTGGATGCTTTAACCTCTGTCTTATTTTTGCAAAACAATGAATAATGCCCCTTCTGAAAAAGAAATATATGGCTCTAGAATTTGTCTTTTTTTCATAGCCCAGGTCAGTTCTTTTACAGAACAAACAGTATTACAGTATTCCAGGTATAGTTCGTGGGATGTCATGAACTTTGCTGACATGTCTCAGCAGACTGTAAATTAAAGTGGAAACCTGCAATCACATGGTGGCGCCAAATGATTAGAGTCATTTTTGGAAAAATGTAAACAGATTCTTACATTTTAAAAAACATTATCTGTAATCAAAAGATTCATAGATCCTCACAAAAAAAGTCTATGACAAGAAAGTAAATTCAGAAATACAAAGAATGCAAATACATGTGGTAATTTAAGTTTTTTAAAATGGATGATGTAGATGTTCTGTAATTGCAAAACACCCTAGTGAGTCATTATTTTCATACTAGATCAGGATGTATAAAAAAATAGGAAACCCTGAGCTTGAAGATTTCTCTGAAATGCTATGTTTACACTGCTTTACTTTTTTAGCCAGTAGAAAAACAATAAATAAGCAAAGAGAATGTTATATATATAGTTCAGGTGGGTAGCTGTGTCAGCATGCGTAGGCTGCAAAGGAACAAGTCATAGGTTTATTCCATGCTGAAAAAAAGAAGAAAGAAAAATCAACGTTTTGGCCGTGGAGGCTTCTTCAGTTGTGAGCCTCACACTTGAAGAAGGCTCCACGGCTGAAACGTTGTGTTTTCTTTCTTTTTTTTGTCAGCATGGAATAAACCTATGACTTGTTATTATTATATACTGTAAGTTAAAAGATTAGAATTTACATAAATAGGGGTACAGCACTACACATTCGTAAAGACCTTATTCAGAATATTGTGTTGAATTCTGGTCACCATGCTACAAAAAAAAAACTGCTACACTGGAATCAGTCTGGAGAAGAGCTTGAATGAAAGTCCTACGACGACTAATTTTTTTTATCAATCTTGAACTTAGAAGACTACAATTGGACCTGACTCAAGTATTCAAAATCCTCATAGGAAGACATTAGGAGTGTTTACATGTGGTGTTACTGGACAAGAAGTGGCAATCCACGTATTAGTTTGGTGGAAAAATCTGAGGAAATGATCTCTGGCTGCCGAAACCAGCTTCAGAGATGGATAGGGAAAATCCTGCATACAAAAGAGTATGATGTACAGTACAACACAGGAAGTCCAGAACCCATTTTCACTTGAAAACCCACATTTCAAATGAAAATAGAGATGAGCTCAAGCTGCAGGAGCTTCACGCACAGTGTCCTATTATCTTCTCCAGGTTCCAGCCATGGTGTGCTGTAAATAACTGGGTTTAGCACTTTGATTGTATACCTCTGGTTTAAGTGTACAGTATATGTGTTCTCGCATTCAAAAGGT
This sequence comes from Lepisosteus oculatus, assembly GCF_040954835.1. Classification (NCBI taxonomy): domain Eukaryota; kingdom Metazoa; phylum Chordata; class Actinopteri; order Semionotiformes; family Lepisosteidae; genus Lepisosteus; species Lepisosteus oculatus. The sequence goes on from NC_090707.1 coordinate 14,530,885, forward strand.
CATGGAATTCTTTGAGATTATTCAGTTCTGTATTTCCATCAAAGACATTTGGAAGATAATTTGGGCAGGTAAAACACAGTTTTAATAAACCAAGCACAATTTGTTTATATTATATATATCAGCCTAACACTTCACTATTGAGGGTTCATCTCAGGCTATGTGCCATCTCATGCAGTATGCTTTTGCGGCTGTGATTTCTCACGTATATGTTCTTTGTTTCTAGAAACTGCATTTTCCCTCCAATTTGGCGAAAACAACATAAGAACAGCTCTCAAGAAATGTCTGGAGAGATCCTTAAATCTATTTTTTTTGCAACCATACTGTACAGTACATGCTACATGGGCTCAATAACTTATCAGGTTTGTAATCTTTTACGTACGTATGTATGTCTTAATGCACCCTACACACTTGGTTCTATATAACTACCTAGCAAAGAAATTAAAATTAATCTTAATAAATTAAATTAATTGGACTTATACTTATTTGATTAAATCCAAGCAGAAGACTGGATACTAAAATGATATACAGTAGTGTTTAATACAAAGTAAGAGACTAATGCTGGTATATTTTAGGCAATGTGCAGGAGAGATTTGAAATGTAATCATTAAAATACCCTCTTCAGACTTCTGTGTAATGTTTGTGGATACTTAATCTCTATCTGTATCTGCATTTACTACACCAAAGTCCACCTTTTAAACTCTCTGTCAGTAATTGTGTTGAATATTTGAATATCTGATTAATGTGGATACATACTGCAGGAAAAGTAGGTTCTTAGCAAATTATATTTTTTAAAAGTTGTTAGGTGTAATATCATGCAACCCAATAGCTACAGTATGTTTTAATTAGTACCGTACTTAATTATGCCACTTTAAGGAAGGCGGGTCTGTCAAAATATGGGGAAATCACATTTCACATATATACAGTACCTTGTAGACCTGTTTAACTTTTTGATGCATGTTGATTTTATTTCATTTTCTAGACTGTAACTGCTAAAATAGTATTTGTATTAAGGCAGACCCTGATCTAATGTACTCAAATTATCACACACCTTTAATGTCTATGTTGGTAATGATGGTCTTTTTTAGGATTTTATTTAGAAGGAAAAAAAAACAAAATATAGCAAGAATAACACTGGTAATCATTCTGATCTCAATCTTATACTGAATCTCTGTTTTGAAAAGAGTTATTTCCACTGGAAATATAGTATGTCAGAACAGCAATTGTAGCTTCTCATCTGACAGTTTTGACTTCTCTGCTTAAATGAAATTGATTTCATTCTGGAAATAATGGTGACCTGTTGGCAGTACACCTATTGAAGTCTAAAATATACATATTTAAAGTTTAAAGCCAATTCAATTATTTTTCATATTCTGTATGTATTTTTTTCTTCTGCAGTACCTAAATATAATTGCTCAATATGAGACCAAAACAATATAATGGGTCTATGCTCAATTCATAGATGAAACCAGGTATACATTGTTTAGCTAACGTTTTTTATACTTGCCATTTTGCTCTTTCCTGTTATTACAGTGCTTAATATAAAAACAAAAGCATCAGTTTTCTTCGTGCATATTGCCACTTCTGTATTTACTATATTTAGTTCCCAATAAATGATTCCCAGGACACATGACTACGGAGAATCATGAGTTTTATGTTCTGCTGCTGTTTCGGAGACAGTTTAACTGCTTTAAATGAGAGAGATCAAATACCCAGTAAAAATGTCTCCAAACCAAAGTTTTACAACGTGCTACTGCAGAAGATAACTGCAAAATGTCAATTTTCAGTGGCTCATATTACAAATAACACCACAATACGTTTCTATGGGTTGGTAAGTGGATAAAGCACACACTCTAAAAGTATTCACACGCATATAAATCTTCCAGTTTCTCTTGAAATCGTTCTCTGACTAATGACTAACATGATTCTCTGACTAACATGATTCTGCAATCTCTATTTTTAAAGCTTCCCTTTATTGTTTCATCACGCAGCACCACGTACTGTAGGTCCATACTTTGTAACACATCGTCCAGTTTTACACTCTTGACTACTGTACTGTATCTTACTGAACCCCTTAATTTTAGACGACCTTCAACCCACTCCCCCAACAACCACCCAGGAAATAAAAAAAAGATAAAATAATCTAAAAGGGGTAACATAAATGGACACAAAGATTACATGATCATAATTTATTTTATATGACAAAAGCACTGCACTAATTACTAGTGTCATACTGACCGATTTAAATATATCGAGTTGTACCACTTTCCAGAAAAGTTTTCTAATTCTTTTATATTGGTTCATTTCATTGCTTCTTCAAAAAAAAAATCCAGAAAAAGCACATGGTTAAGATTTCTGAAGTTTCATTTACAGTATACTGTACATTTGGCTTTCATTAACTAACATCTTCATCGCTTTAGGTAACTTTCTCGGGTTTCCTACTAGTCTAGGAACGTGCTTCCCCTGTTTTAAGTACACAATTATGGAACACGTTTAGAAATAAATAATTGTTAATACACAAAAATGAATTCACTGTCTGTAATGACACGGTAATTAGGAGGAAAATGACACAACTTACTGCCTAACAACATCGCCGCGGGAACAGCTATTAAAGTGATGACGACAGCGGCTACAGCCAACCCCAGAAACACCTGGCAAGTCTAGAAAAAAGTAAAGTAAAAATGACTGTAAAGTAAGTTTCTCTTTTCTTTAGTTATTCTAATGTTTATTTCAGTTTATGAAACAGAGATCTGAAACATGCATGTTTCAAAAACATTTTTGTTTTCAACGTTTCTAAATCCAAGTAGATTTGAGAAAACACCTTTGCTCTCAATTATTATCAATACTCCAGTTAAACAGTTCTTTGTGTCGTTCAGTTCTCTACTCTTAAACTGATTTTAACCCCTGAAAGTTCGAAGATGGCTTTAAAAAGGTCAATACAAAATAAACAAACGATTACTGACCTTCATGATTTTACCGGACCCACAACGGTATTTTCACTGCTGGAAAGACCCAGTTATGAATCTGATAAATTCCAGGATTTGCTGACGTGGTGAAGAGATTTAAGACGCCTGAAGTATACTCAAAGGTTAAACATCTAACTATTAAATGAAGCTTTTGCTTCCCAAGACTTTTTGTTAAATATTATCTTATCTATGTTGTAAAAGAAGACTTATAAATTATGGTCCCGATTAAAGTTCTCTGACAACTGAATGATCCTTTCTTAACAGGATCTTTCATTTCAGAGCGTACTGTAGGAAGACTTTGAAAATGCTTCCAGGCACACAGATGCTGTCTTAGAATCCGCGGATTACTCAATTTTAGGGGTTGAAGAATTCGTTAAGATTTGGGACATGGTTTTTCATTAACCACGAAACAGTCATCTTGTTCTGTAAATGCTTTTTTCGACTTTTCTGGTTAGTTACAAGATATATGCGCTGTATGTGAACTTTATATTAATTACATTTAGAAACATGCTTTGATAAATCATATACTGTATTTGTAGAAGCAATGTCCAATGTAAATGCCTAAGATTTTGTTTTAAAGTATGAACTGTTTGACTATAGCGTTATAGTCTAGTACTGTATGCTAGCTTTATGTGTTTGTGGGTGCAACGAATTAGTTTAATTAAAAAAAAAAACAAAACATACCGAAACGCACGGGGACGTAACAACAGTACATTTGATTTCTTTATACAGAACTACTGTTGTATTCAGAGGCTTCAGGGTACTTTTTTCACAGAACTGGACTAATAATAAAGATTGGGTGGTGATTATACACTACTTTCTTTTGGACCTGCAGAGACAGGATGGTAAAACAGGACTGAAATTGACAAGTGAAAATATAATGAGTGTGTGAGGGAATTTGGTTGTCTACTGTAAATCCCTAGATCTGGACTCTGTAGTTTCAAAATGGATGGTATTCAGTAAGTGGTGTGAAGAGTGAGTGCATATGTGTATGTATGTACAGAAGTGGTGAGTGATATTTCTTTCCTGTAGTTATTGTATATTCTGCATTAGGTATGATATTACTCCCCCTTGTGAGCATAGTAAATTCACAGCCCTGTAAATGCCACACTGGTGTTAGCAGTGGGATACCAAGGATAACAAAATGCCTAGCTAGGGAACTGCCTCTGAAGCTTTATGGCTTCGCCACAAACAAGCAGTGCTGAGGGGGTCTAAAATGCCCACCTGAAGGCAATGACAGCAAATATCCCTGGTATGGTGCCACACTGGGTAGATATGGTGTTTGCTTGTCTGTTCACAAAACACATTTTTTTATCGTTTTGTTTGTTTCACAGTATGTACAGTATGTGATCTTGAGTTGGTCCGCTGAAGTATGAGAGGCTTGATTTGTTACATATTCGAGAAATGGAATTTCTGCTGAAGTTGTACTACTCTTCAAGGGACTTTGTTGCTGGGAATGCGGACACAGGTGCAAGTGCACACATCTGCTACCAGAAACATGAACGCCAAACTAAAGTAGGAAAAGAGGGCTGGCATTTTAGTACGGCTTTGAAAACACCATTTACCATTGCGTTGTATAATGTCCATTTTCAATGTCTGTTCCCTGGCTAACAAGGTCAAGTGGGCTACTCTGATTTGTTCCAGGTGAGGTATTGGCAGTTGCTTGGTGATTGTGTTTCACTGAGACATGGCTCAAAATTGTATCGGATTTAGAGCTACACCAGCGGGACTTCTCCCTGCACTGGGCTGACCGTACCGATGAATCACTCAAACTGGGGGGGTGGAGGAGTCTGTTTTTATGTGAACCAGAACTGTTGTTCGGATACTATAAATCTCTCACGGCCCTGCAGTCTCTTATCATTGGTTGTAAAACTTGTTACCTGATGCAAATTTGCCTCCATTATTGTGTTAGCTTTTTTGTATTCCTCCACAAACTGCGGCTCAGCTGCAACTCATATTTCAGAGGTTGAAAATTATTTGATACTTTTAGGACTTTAATCACACTAATTTAAAGAAGGTCTGAACAAAAGACTATGTTGCCACCAGGAACGATACATTTTGTACCAGTGTAATTACTATTCCTGATGCATTTCATGGCCCCTCTTGGTCACTCTGATCACAATGTGATTTTTCTCATTCCTATGTAAACCAGCAGTCCCAAGTGAATCAGACCAGAGACAGCAGTAAGACAAATGTTCTCCTTTATTCACAGTGTGTGCACAACGGGAGCTCCACAACACAAGTAAAACTTTCACAAGTAGAACTGATAGTACAAAGCTAGCATCAAAGATTAAATACATTTTCAGGTTGGCATGGCTAATTATCTATTCCCCCACCTACACTATCTCTTTCTATCTTAATTGGTTAATGAGTAACGCAGTGCAGTAAATGGTTACCAATTGACCATCAGATGTACTTTCCCAGCTTACATTCCATGACACTCTTTCCTAGTCGTCTTCACCTTCATCATCGAAACCTAAGGCCATAGCAAGAAGGTCTCCATAGCAACCCCTGGACATGGAGATGTTGAACGTTGTGTCCCCTTCTTGAACCAGCAGGGTTAGTACATTACCCCCCCCACACACTAATTTTCCCAGCAAACCAGTTCATACCAATTCTTATCAGGATGATGTAGAATTACTATCTACTAGTTCCTTCCATCAAGGTCATGTGATGTCTTCCTAGACATTCCAAGTGATGTATTCTCAAAATATCCTGTGGAATGCTAGGCAGCTGGCATTAATGTATTAATATACATGAACATAATTAAGATACATGAATATATGGCTTTTCATATAACTTTAACCGGAGATACAGGCTGGGATGATTCAAGATGATTCTAAAGCATATTTGCATATATATTAGTAATATAATAATATAATACCACCACCAAATTGGCTGAGGGAACCATAGTAGGATACATGAGTTTCAGGATTTGATTTGTGGTCCACTTAAAATAAACACACATGCGGAAGGATATAAGCAAAACAACACTGGCCAACCAGCCCGAAGCCACTGTCAGAATGTCCCACCATCCCCAATAATGCATTCCCATCCTACTATCACCTGACTGAAGTGTTTTCACAGTTTGTTTGATAATATCAGTTTGTGATATTTCTCTAGTCTGTTGGCCTAACTTCTGAGTATAAGTTATAGCTTGAGTGATCACTGAAAATCTCTAGCCTCCTTGACAAGAGCGTCATTTTCATGCATTTGGCCGTGCCACCAGTGGTACATCTTTAAAGCAGTGAATACTCATCCAGGTAGATGCAGGTCCCCTAGACGGAGGGAATCAACTACCTGTAAACACACGGAAGCGTCACATGGGAAGGTTAGAAAGGTATATTGAAACACCGCAAGTGTCAGATTGGTCAGTTGAGTCATGACAGATGATATACTGTAGGACCCAGTTTCTGTGCAGCAGGAAAGTGGGAGCATCTTAACCCCTTCCTTAGTCGGAACCATGTATCCGTCGGTTGATAACAATTCGTCTGGCAGGATCCACGTGCCCTGATGTTTGAAGAGGTCTTCTTGTAAGGAGTCCACCAGGTCTCTGGCCACCATGTTGCCGGCTCTTCAATAATTAATTGGGCCTGGTCAATAATTACCTTTGTCCAGGATTCACTGGTCTGAGTCAAAGCAGAAACAGTTTCACTCAGTCCTCCTTGCTTATGCCGTACTTTTGTTGCAGTGAGAGGCTGGGGATAAGAGGTTACCTTACTACCTTACTTTCCTGATGCACACTGATGTGTGTTAAACAAGGGGATTAGTAGATGCTCATTCAGGAAGGCTTGAAGGGAGAGCAGATGGTTGTATACTTCAGTTGGGCTCTCAGCTGTACAGAACGAGACCACTGTGTGATGCACAGGGAAGTTTTGGCTGTCATAATCCAACATTACCAATATTTCCGTAAACCGGGTTGCCAGGTGGTATGCTGAAGGGGTGCTTCGATGTGCAGGATATAGCTGGAAACAATAGCACAATGCCCTGTCCCTTAAGCCAGTTGTGTCAAAATATGTGCCACCAATGGGGTGCACTGACACTCCAGGAGGAGCTCCCATACTATGGCTAGGAGGAACTGGCGGGCAATGAATCAGATAGCTGTTGAAGCTATACCGGGTCTTCCCTGGCATTCCAGGGTTTCCCCTGCCATAGTATATCAGGGATTACATTTTTTGGGGAAGTGAAGAATAGTGTCTGTTAAATGTCTCCAGCAGTTCTTGTACTAGGGTCACTGTGTGGAGAATGTGGCATAGTATTGGCAGAATTGTGATTTTTGGGTCGTGCAGTGTTTCACTACTGACATTCCAGGATCTGGGGGCAGATGTGTTGGGCTCATTCTGTGCTTTTAAGATGGCTATCACCATAACCTGATGTCTATGGACTGTGCCCCACCCCTGTTGCCAGCATACGTCTGGATGCAATGCTCATGAGTGAGGCTGGGGGCACCGAATTACTGTAGCTTCACAGTGACAAGGCATTGAACTTTAAGTCAGCTGTGTTCAGAGGTGTGCCGGTTTCTGGGGCAGGCAGAAGAGCTGGACCACTCCTCTTTATCAACAGTGCAATAAACTGGTTCAGCATTTCAATAGGACATTAGCCACACAGTTTACCACTCACAAGAAAGAGTAGGATCAACATGCCCTGATCTTGTGGGATCACTGGACCTCCATTCAGGACTTTATGTGAAATATGTGAAAAAAGACATTTGAAAACACATTTTATTTTATTTTTTTATTATTTTTTACCATATAAACTTTCATTATTACATGTCAAAAGTGAACATATCATACAATTTTAGACATACAGTATGTGGCTTATTTCCAATGATTTGTTTTATCTTATTTTAGTAGTTATTTGGCATATTGTCTGTGAAGTGATCCACTTTTCAAGATAGGCATTAATCCAAGTAAAGCAAAAACCACTCTTCCCACCTTCGTGCATACAATCTAAACTGACAGTAACTTATAGTTATTGTCTTAAATTTGACCTTTTTTTCCTCATTTGCTTACAAAACACATTTATAAGGAAGCAGATTTTAAAATGCAGAATGGGTATAATGTATTACTACTGCATAGTAGTTCAGGTGGGTAGCTGCGTCAGAATGCATAGGCTGCAAAGTAGTAAAGGAACAAGTAATAGGTTTATTCCTTGCTGAAAAGAGAAGAAAGAAAACACAACTGACTGCCCTATCTTTCTTACACCCGTAGAAGGCTCCACAGTCGAAATGTTGTGCTTTCTTTCTTCTCTTTTCAGCATGGAATAAACCTATTACTTGTTCCTTTACTACTGCATAATTTAGTTGATTTAAATACAACAGAGACATTCTAATTTTTTTATTGAAACAGATGTAACAACAGTCATTACATACACGCATAGATAAAAGTACCCAGTTTTTCTATCCACTGTTTAAGATAATCACATATTTAAATATACAGTATAAGATTTAAAATATGGAGCTGACTAATCATCATCAGAGTCATCTACATCCAGGAAGACGTGATCAGTGTAGTCAAAAGATGGAAACTTGATTGCAAGCTCACTCCACTTGCTGAAGGTTTTCTTTTGCTTGTCTTCAAAGGACACCACAAAATTTTTGATACCTAAACAAGGGCATTCGATTCCCCGGTGTACCATCATTGTACCCCAAGCCTAAACAAAAATGAACAAAGAATCTCTGATTCTTTACATGCAAAAAAAAGATTACAAAATTCTTATGCATCATAGTGCTTTTGATTACATTTGTTGCAACGTTAACACATTTACTAAATTTGGGGATAACTTTTGGCATGTGTTACAATGCAATATGTTAGATCACATTTAGATGCTGTCGTATCTAAATGAATTTACTTTAGTCTTTTGAACAGATCACAAAAAGTCCTGTTTGCAAAACAGTTCGTCAATCTGCTAATTATTTCCCTAAGGTTTACAGGAGCTCACATGATCTCAAACATTTTTAAGACGTAACAAAAATTTATAAAAGTTTCCAATGAGCTGTCCAATTTGTATTATGTAAGAAATTCCACATTTATTCAAATGTTGTTTTTTTGATGATCATGTAAGACAACCAGATTGCTAATAGTTGCAAATTTCTGGTCAACAACAGTGTAGTTTAAACCTAGCATATTAGCAAATATATTCAAATTTAAACAATATGCAAAGATAAATTGAAATAGCATGAATATTTTACTTATTATTTATCATAAATATATTTTTTCTCTTAATTATAGTAATATTTTAAGCAACTCTTACCTGTGCACATTTCCTGCATGCTATTTCACCATTAACTTCGTAGTCAAGGAACCTTTCCTGTAGTGCTTTATTTTCTCTCACTAAAAATAGTTCTCTGAAAATAAATGAAATATATAAATTCATCATAGATAAATATATTTATCAAAGTTTTAATAGATCTTTGATAGTTAAACTCTTCAACTAAACAGGAAAGTCGGTACTCATGATAAAGGATGTTATGCGTAATATAAATAAACATCTTACAGTACCAACTGGACATTTTATTTCACTGAATTTGATGATATATTCAGAATTGTAAAAATATATAGAAATGATGTAGTTTTAATTATACATAGTGCAAAAAAGTTTTGCATTGGCAACCATTGCAAAGCCATTACTAGAACATTAATAGTAATATGGCTTGAAAGGGAAATGTCTGGGGCATCTGACATCATGGGCAAACTATTATAAATCAAAATATTGTTCCATCACAAACAGCAAGCATACATCTGGGTAACATGTTTCTACAACATGAAGCCTATTGCACTGTCTAGGATGAGTTATTTATGACATGGTTAATCTAGGCTCATGTGTAAGTTTGCGTGGTGTCCAAATCCAAAAAGATATTTTCACTGCAACTATTACGCTTCTTTCCAATTTTTAGATATCCAATAGTTCTAAATAGTCCAATAGAGATCACATCTCCAAAGTTTTGTCAGAAAGATTGGGTAAGAAAATGTATCGTTCATAATTACTCTTCTATCACATTACCTATGAAAGTTCCCTATGATGAAGGTTTTAACTTAACATTTTGTGCCAAGTTTTCAAAACTTTATTTAAAACTTGCATGAATTTCAGAAAACACCTGCTTTCTGTTTCTGTTAAAAACGAATCAAGAGGTGACAGACGCAGAGAGTGTAATTGTGCAAATTAAAAGCATGAGTTGAAAAAGTGATTTAAAGAATTTGTGTGAAACATGCTCGTACTGTGACACAGTTTGAAACAGCTCAGTATATGAAATGCAGGACTTACTTGAATTCTTTAGTAACATTTACATGGTGACTGTTTTCAATGACCTCAATGTTTTCACCAGAACAGATGAGTTGGCTGCAGTTTCGGCAACTAAACTTCACTTTTGATGGATCTTCCTGAAGCACCCTTTGTTTCTTTTTCTTGGTACGCACTCTCTTTTCCATAATAGCCTGAATCTGAAATCCCTTAATCTTAACACAGTAGAAAATGCACAAATTTAAAGACATCTTCATATTTTAAGAACCTATAATTTGTGAACTAAACAGAGATCTCGCAAATAACAGTGCTTCTTACTGGTTTATTTAGCATATTTATTATTGGTGTAAATTAATTTTATTAGTAGCAACTTCTTCAACTTTATTAGTAGCAACTTTTTCTTCAACATATAATACACTATTCATATGGACTTGAATTAGCTAAACAGCTAATTAAACACATTAGATATATGTATTCTTTATATAATGCAAATGAAACAGGCAGTTATATGACTTATTAACCTTCCATGTGTCATATTTGATGCTTTATCCCAGTCTTACCTTTTTCTCATAATCTTTTCGAATTAATCTTTGTACTTTCTCAATGGCTTTCTTCATCATTTTCTCACGAAAAACATTGACTCCTTCACGCTCAACAACACCTGATCCCTCACTAGCAACTAGAGCATAAGTGCTGTCATCTGCTCTTGCCCTTCCTCTTGCCTGAAAAGAGAAACCCATCAAAGTGAATTAATATCTAATGTAATGTTGTACAAACAGTGACTAAATCCTGTGATAATTAAAACTGAACCGGTCTCTCAATGTGTTTTTTACTGATTGCTAGTAATGTTTAGCAAACAGTTGTCCATTGCATAATTACATGCTTGCTTGTTAGCAATCATTTATAAAGCATTTCATCACAATGTGACTTGAAGCAGTATTGGTAGGGGGTTTGAACAATTTGCGATTCTTCCACCATAATTCCTTATCAATCTACACAGGATAAGAGTAAATACACATTGCATTTTGCCTTTTTTTAAGACAAAACTGGTCAAGTGACTCAGCCAATTAAAATATGACAAGGAATTCACACATTTATAAGTTATACATTTGCAGTTACAATGGTGGTGAAACTGTGAATTAGAACATTTGCTAAAATTTGCTCTTCACTGGGACTGTTGTCCGGAGTCCCATCTTGTGCCCTTGTGCTTTCAGAACATTTTACAGGTTATCATGGGAAATACCACGATTAAGCAACTTTCTAAATATGGATGCATGGTCTTCTCTATGTCTTGCATTGCTGGTGATACAATTAAGCTGTGCTAAACTAGTTTTGAATAACTCACCTGGACCATAGCAATCTCATTGGTTACAAGGCCATATCGAATAACTATGTTGCATTCCTTTATATCCAGTCCCTCTTCAGCTACCGTAGTTGCGACAAGCAAGTTGATCTCACCATGACGAAATTTGTCCAGAACCTCTCTTTGCTCTGCCTGTTAAGAATACCCAGAAATAGGTTAACCATAGAATTAATTTAAAAATAATTAGATCATTACTGTTGATGGTTGTGCTTCCATATGAAACAGGTGAAACTGTAGGAGACATTTGTCTTGCTCAGACCAGTCTTAAGTGTGATATCTAAAATGCATAAAATGAGGGAGGAAAAGGGGATGCATAGTAATGGAAGAACTTGTCACCATTTATCTGTAGCCGCAGCTTACTCTTCAGGTCTTCATATTCCACTTACCGCAGTCATTGGCTTTATTATACTCTGATGGCCTGCCCCGATGAGGTGACTGGATTTCACTCCAGCTTCCTCAAACTTTTTATTCTCTTGAATCCACTGGTTTAAGGCAATTGCACTGAGACGGGTCTTGGTGAAAATGATCCCTCTTGCTTCCTCTGGTTTTGTGAACTCTTCTAGTATAGTAGTCTTAAGTTGTGCCAGATTTTTATTCTCATAAGCAGGATTTTTTGCCAAATCCTGAAGAGTCTGCTGGTTATCTTAACAAAAATGAAATAGGTGTACAATTACATTGCCATAGCATATGAAATTATTTTCATTGAAACTGTTAATATACTTTTATTGAATGATCATTTTACAGGACAAACACAAACTGTGTGTTATGAACAAAAAATGAAATATACCTTGAAATAATTTAAAGAGATATTTGTCCGTTTCACTGGTTTCTGCAAACATTGTGCTATTTTCTTCATCGGGCCGAATTTTGTTTCTTATTTCTTCATCATAAAATTTCTTCAGAAAGTTAAAGGCATCTGACATTCTAATTGTGTTATTTTGATTCAATGCCTCATTGTATTTACGCAGATGCTCAGCACAGACCCGAACTTTTTGGTTTTCTTCTTTTGCAGCTGCAATGAAATAATTAATCACATTTAACTTCAAATTAGCTTTACAAAACACAGCTGTGCACATAAAGCCTTACAATGTGAGGAGGGAATTCTACAACAAAGCACTTCAACTTTGACCAATTGGACAGGAGCAGCTAGTTGAACACCATGTTTCATTAACTTGTCACCGATTGGAACAAAATAGTGTGCATTGTTCAGAGATACAGTATTATTTACTTTTGTAGTATAACAGTAAATTACATACGTTATGTCCTTGGCCATACCTTTTTGTTCCTTCTGAACTACCCATTGCTCATAGTTTTGAGTGCCTGGGTCTGAAGATGGTTTCAGGTTGCTGTGTTCATGTATATCTTGCATAATTCTTTTAATTAGATCTCCAAAAGGATCCTGAAATATAGAGTGGATTGCTTAACAAGTTAAAATATAGTTATGTTGATCCATGACCTAGACCAAATACATCTTGTGCATTGGTTAATTGTAAATGTAGCATATTAAAGTCAATGTTATTAAGTGATATGCCTACAGTTATGCAGAATTTTCAGTTTGTGGCTCCTCATATTCATCAAACAATACAATACTACAATAAGATTCTTCTAGTGCAGTTTTTGCAGTTTTATTCACTATCCATTACCTACAACATGTTTTTCTCTCCTACGACAACATACAGTATATGGGATCTGATTGGTGTAATATACAGGTGTCAGCGAGTGATTTTGGTTAATTGTACCAAATGTCTGGAATGTTTTCCTGTTTTCTAAATTTGTCTCCCTTTGGGTGGGGAGTACTTTGTTAAGAACCATGTCCATAAATTTTATGATGCATCAATTTTCCGTAGGTAAAACTGCATATACATAGTCAGGCCCCAGATAAATGGAAAATTCTTTGTTTGTGTCAGACTTGAAGTATGTGCAGTAATGTGTTTCATGAACTGTTAAATATGAAGGTGTAATTCAGGGCTAAATATCTAATGAAAACTGTGTAGACATTGTTAAACTGGATTCAGTATGAATCTAGGCAGTTTAAAAGAACCTACCTCTTTTCTCTCTTCAGCAATTGCAATCTTTTTGTATGGCTCTTTTACTTTTTCTCCTAGTTCTCCGGCATTTATCTGCACTGTCATTATTTTGTATGCATCCAGATTTGCACAGATCTAGAGAAGTCAAATAATTTGTAAATGAATTGCCAAAATTGTATTAATTATAAATTAATAAGGAATTTAACAACAATGTATACAGTATACAGTGGTGCTGAGGTGTTTATTTTATGAACCTGCATACAGTACATCTAGCACTCACATAAAGTAAAAATAATGCCTTCAGCAAAAAGGTACAGTGTACAGTATATAAAAGGTAATGGTATTAACAATGGTACAACACATGTTATCTTATTATGTTAAAATATTATATCCTTTTAAGACTTGTTTACTAATGCTATTTAGTAGGTGCAAATCATTTTCTGTTTTTATATATTTTAAAACTATAAAACACTGAAAAATAAAATAGTTTTATTGTTGAAAGGGGACACACATCATTGTATTTTCTAACAACAAGTTCGCTTAAAGTGGACTCCTGAAGAGTTCACTTCTTGGAGAAGGAAACTCTTGTTAGCAGGCTTGCAGCCTGTAAGGAAAAACAAAAACTGTTTTCAATATATTGCTCTAAAACTTCAAAAGTGTAATAGCTAGTTTTTATGGCTCTATAACACCCAGGGGATTTCTAGTACTTTGGAAACAGAGCTACAGAAAACACAACTTGAGAGAGGTCCATATTTTTAGCAAAATCCTGTTTCGTGATATGTCTCAGAAATGCCATTCATCAACTGCTTACTTTTAAGATGTGCTCTTCTGCTTTCTGTGAATTCTTGGCACCCCCAACCCCAGGCGATGCTGTTAACCCCAGAATCTGAGGAATGGGAACAGGCTCCTTATTCTCTTTCCGGAGTTCTTCATTTTTCATCTTTTGCTTTAAGTAGCGTGTCATGATATTGTTATATACTCCTCCTTTCTGAGTATGATGGCATTCATCTATCACAATGAGGGAGATATCTGTGTATAAAAGAAAAACAATGCTAAAATACTTTGACTAACAGAATTCAATTTAATGGACAAAAAGTATTTTAGGGGCATATTTTATATGTAAAACTAAACATTTGGCTTCTGGTATTTTTTCATTCATTTTTATTTATTTTTCATTTCACTGCCATGCATCAGCTAAACCTTTGCCACTGATGCTCTACATTTGAATTTTAAATATGTATTCCTCTTTGTATAAAAAGAAAAGTGTAAAGGTACATAATTGATATTGTTTAAAGGTCTGTCCAAGATATCGTTGGCGTTGTTTTATAATGTGTATAAACTCCTTTCTAACTTTTCATGGAAATTTACTGCCTTTCTTAAAATGCAGTATTTTAACATTTCAAAGACAAATATGTTGAACAACTAACACATTTTCACTGTCAGGGTATGAAAAATAGGTGATAAAATGCCTACGTTTACTAACAGAAGTTTAAGAAGGTTATTACAAATGCTACCCCAGAGGCAAATATAAATCTGGAAAGGAACATTAAATTTTCTGTCTGCCACAATGACAGAAGTTCTCCTGTGAATTGTTTTATCTGTAGACTGATGACTTGAACAGCAGTGAGACCTGGAAACCAAAGACAAAAAAACATCCAGGCTTTTAAACAAACAGCATATGCTATACAAATGGGAATTCGACTTTAGATTGAATAGTGCCAGCACAGCCAACCAAGAGAACTCAAGGACTGAGTCTGTCAACAAACCCTTCTGAAAGTACAGTCCACAGGGGTACAGTTCTGACCACACATTTAGTCTCTACTCAAATCTGTTGGAACATTCTGAAAACTGCCAAGCTCCCAAAAGGAAAAGAAATATCGAGAAACCAACCATGAAAGTACATTTGGAATTTAATGCAAATGCTAACATTCCAGAAAAAATACTTTTTAATATATATATATTCATTTACAAGTGAATATAATCAAAGTACAACAAGGGGTGATCCTATAGTTCATCATTGCAGAACACTGTCTCCAAACATATTGGTGCTGCTATCCTCATAAACTAACATTCTTTATGGCAGGAGTTAGTAGTGTTTAGGTGGGGTGCGCTTGCAGGGGTGAAAATTATTTTCTATGCATTTGTCTTTGGGGGAAAAAACTTTTTTTTTTTCTCTTTCAAATTATTTTCTCTCCGTGTTGCATTTTACACCTTAGGAAAAGAAAAATAAATGTGGGAGGGGGACTTCCCATCCTGGTAAGCGAAAAGAAGAGAATGCTTTGACTGCAGCCAATTTTCATTGTCAATTTTTTCTTGGAATTATGTGGATTACCCCTCCTTCGTTCTCTATTTGTCTGTGGGGAGGACTGCTAGAGAGTTCCGGGTAAAGCGGAAAACTCGGTGAAACTGAGTCAATGAATTGTGGATGTGAATAGCGATGGATCTTCAACAGCAGTGATGTGGTCAGCCGAGTTCAAGTGTATGTCTTTTGGGAAAGACCTTACAGTACGTAGGTCATTTCATATAATACGTTTAGGATAACCAGGATCTATATCTTTTATTTTGATGCTTCAATGCATGAACTGCATTAACAGACAGCAGAAAGAGCTCACATCTCCCACTAAAGTGTTTTGACAATCATCCATAAGCCCCAAAACCAACTATAAATGTTGTAACCATTTTCTAGGACCTAAAGAAAGACTGATGGCTGAGCATAGGCAACATTAAACTAAAGGTACAGCAAAGCATTTATGCCCATTGGATCGAGAAATTAAGGAAAACCACCAGCCAAAATAGGAAGGAAGCTGACCCAAGGTGGATTGTGTTTAATGATCCGATACCTACTGTACAGTATGTGCAAATTTGCTCAAGCAAGTTACCATTTGTACTGAAGCTGCTGAATCAAAAACATTTCAATTCAAAGTCTCCCTGATGCTGAGCTATAAAATTATAGCTTGAAACATGTGAAGGAGAAGTGTGCTAAGTACAGTGAAGCCAAGAGGAAACATCTTGAAAACTGATTGAAACCATGTGGCAAAAGTCATATGAATTTACTATGAATTTATTAATGCAGATGTGTACATTACATTACTTTTACATTACTTAAATGGTTGTATAGTTTAATATTTTACCTTTATTTCAGATTCTGTACTATTTTTGTAGCCCTGCTTAATATACAGTAAAATATATTTTTAGGAAGTTGTGTTCACTTAAGAGCATTTTTCATGTTATGTGCTGTATGAACATTTTAAACAACAATTGTTACACAAAACTGAGCTGAATGTTGTTTTTTTCCTCAATGAACATGTGCCATTTTAACTTCTCTAATATAATTATAAATATGGGAAATATAATTATAAATATAAATTATAAATAAGGGAAAACTATAAACAAAGGTACATTACCTGACATACGAACCCCTTCATCTTCCTCATTTTTTGCCTGTGAAAAGGAGTTTTCCAGAATCTGTGCCGTGCAGATAATAATATCATTGTTTTTGACAATGTCAGAGAAGGAGATTTTCAGTTGTGAATCTCCACTGACTCTTTCCACCTTGTACTGGCTTTTTAGGTGCTTGCCAAACTCTGTGCGGTAATGCTGCTCCACCAGAGGCACCTGCAGAAATAAAAAAAAATATATATCCACAGTCAGAATGCCAAAAACCAATATAACTGTGCAGTTCTGAAGAGGAGTGTTGGATGGTGAGACCATAACGGTGTTAAGCTCCAGTGTAAACCTCTAAAGTGGTAAAAATGATTTGTGAGGAAAGAAACAAGTTCAAGTAGCATCTGTGTAATGAAGTACTAGAATCTCCAAAAATGGTATTTCAAGATGTACAGTATAAATGTGAATGCTGTGTCAGTGAAGAGATGATGAGAAGGTTGCTAAGTAACACGATAGGCCTGCTGTCATGTAAAACTAACCATAAATACAGACAATATTAGAAAATGAATGATACATTTATTTGGATATGAAATACAATAGTATATATATATATTAAGTCCCATGTAAGTCAAAAGTTTTTTATAATTTGTCTCTTATAGCATTATGTTTGAAGAACATCTTTTTGGTTCAAAAGCCCAGGAAATGCAAGAGTGGTCATATTGTGGGAATTATATTTTAATTATATCTTAAACACTTGTGTCTTGTAACTTTCTACTCCAACGGTTGCAAAAGTATGTAGTTCTGCTTTTGTCTATATATGCTGAATTGTCAACGTATATCATGTTGCAAGGCATAACTGCCATAGTTACAAAAACAATAAGGAGCTTGCTTGACTGCTTTACAGACCTTACTGTATAAAAAGACCACTCTTTGTAATACTTGGCTCCCATATGCATATGTAATAATGAAGGCTTCTGCTACATGGACACCCGAATTGCTGTCATTTGTTTGACACAACAATATTGATCAACTAGTGTAAGTCTAGAGTGAGTCTGCGTGAGAAGAAATACTGACTTTGTAGGTTTGAAATACCTTACTTGGTAAGATAAATGTATACTGTAAAGTAATGCAAATCAACTTCAAACACTGCATTAAATATTTTATGGTGGATAGATTTTGTTTGAGTAAGCATAATTGCTTAAAAGTGAGGTTTTATTACTGCAGTGTATTCTATGTTTTTTGGAGTGGTGATGTATTTGAAAGTACTACACCAAAAATAAAATTTCCATTTGTTGAACACTTCTTAAGCTCTTTTAAGCAACTACAGTATAGGTATGTGATATAGCTTAATACAATTGTGAATCACCACAAACGTAAAGGAAGATGAAGACCACACACAACACTAACTTTTTAAACTATTTCCTTCATTCACCCCCCAGAAATTTATGGTTTATTTTTGTACTTCATCAAAAAGATGATACTTTTGGACGTTTTGATAAAAAAGTACCCATTGGTAGTTCCATTCCAAAATTCAATTTATTTTGCTTCAGTAGACCTTCTGTTCTCCCTTTGTCATGCTAATGAAAGAAAGGTGAGGGGTATCATCCATTTTCATAATGTGTTCTCTAAAGAGTGAAGAAAATATGATAATTGTTCTGAATGTTTCTTCTTACATACAGTACTCTTTCTTCTCTTTTCATACATGTATATTTTGTATGTTACTATAGAATTACAGTATGCATGAAGCCAAACTGAATTTTATACTGTATAGGGCAATTGTTTGAATTTGCTTCTAGATACAGTGAATTCTAAATATGTATAAATTGTCCTGTTTTTTTATTAGAACTGGAGTGTAGTAAGCTAAAACAATCTTTGAAACATTTGTGATAAGAATGCAAATATGCCGCTAGTGAATGAGATGTTTTAGTAACATTTGAGGTACAGTATAATACAGCTTTATTTACTACAGAGATGTTTTTTATGTTGGATTTAAGTACAAAAGTTTCATTTTCTATTTATGTTTATACTTAATAACATTATTTCTGCATGGCAATTGTGAAATAATGCAAGTTTTGGTCATTTTTATTACACCCTGGTTGTGAACATGTTTTTAGGCGTCTCTATTATAAGTACCTTGTTCACTAGAACTATAGCTTTCCCAGGATGTTTTTGTATTCTCCTCTTGTCCAGATGTTGTTTTGTGATGTAGACTGCAACCCTGGTTTTCCCACTTCCTGTTGGTAGGCATATAATGATGTTTTTGCCTTCTAATGCTGGTTTTGCTACCTCCATCTGATAATCTCGAAGAACAATCTCAGCTTCTTGAAAACCCCCAGCACTGGAATCTGAAAAGTGAAACAGAATTTCCTGCAATTACACATGAATTACAGACGTTCCCCCTTAACATCTTGCATGATCTCAAAACCTGTACACCAAATCCCACCAGCATGAACCCTTCAAACAGGATATTTTAAAACATTTTAGGTATTCTCTGTACAAAAATAAATTATACAACTTTTCAAGTAAGAATGCACAAAACCTAAAATCATTAGGGGCACAAGTTCATCCAAATATTCCCATCAGGGATGGTTATTTTTCATAGGGAATGAGTTTTACTTATTCACAAACAACCTAGGGCACAGTTTAATCCACAACTTCCTGGATAGCATTTACGATGGAGAATAAACAAAATGACTTTTGTTCTTAGGGACAGCTTTATCCACTGCATGTTGTGGAATACTTTGAAAGGTATTTGGATTGGAATTTGGTGTTTTCTGAAAGCAGACATCAGCTTTCTAGTAATAAAAAAGTGTCTTGAGTAAAGCAAGTGCTTATTTGGTTATTACATAAGCTGTTCAGATATATTATGCACTCCCCAGCTTCATATTGTTTCAGTCTTCCCTAATAATGTTTTAAAAATCCTCCTATTCACCTAAGGTATGTCTGGGACAAAATGTGCTGTGGGTTTCAAACAGCAGAAACCATATAGAAAAAAAGAAGTGGGCCTCTTTTCACCAGGAAGCAGACTGCCCCTGATGGTTTCCTGTCTTTTTTATGAGATATTCCCAGACCCTTTTTTATTAGAGGAAATTCCACAATTAGCCACAGTTAAAATGGTAGAAGCCAATAATTTATCAATTGTGTTACAACCATCCCCATCCATTTATATTAATGATAATATCAGAAAAATAAGATTAAACGTAAAATCCAAGAAGTTTAAATTGCTGTACAAATGAAAGAAAATATCAGCAGATCAGTCTTCCAAAATGAATCAAAATATTTAAGGCCATTTTGAAGTTTGGGATCTTTTTCCTTTCCAAGAGGCACTAAAAAAGAAATTTATTAGCAGCCTTTTTGGACATTTTGCCTTTCTAGGAAGTTAGTACATCTGGCAAAGCTTCTGAAATTTAAAATATATAATTAACTGGCACTCATTAACTTCTTATCATATTAAAATGTTACATTGTGATAAGATTGCAAACTGGTTTTAATATGATTTAATTACAGTCCAATTTACAGTTAATGTTAGGGTTATATACTGGCTTGTGCTAACACATATTAATCTCTACAAGCCATATGGTTTTAATATAAACCATTACACTGTAAATGCCTCATCTTTTAATACTGTCTGTAATACTTGATGAGTAAATATTGTGGTGATAGACAGTATAAGAAGATAACTATAATTAGGTTTCTTTAAGAACGGTAAATCTAGACATAAAAAAGCAAATGAAAATGATATAGTGCAAAGTGATTTGAATCTGTCATGTACTGTTAAAGTTTATTTCAGCCATCACTGACACGTTATGCACCTTCAGTTCCCTTGTCGGAATGCATTGAAATATTCTCTTTTAGGATTTCAAATTGGATTGACATAGGCAGCTGGGGAATTTATCATTTACTTCACTGTTGGGTTTAAAAAAAACATTTTGAATCTGTACATACTGTAAGCAACCATCTGATTACACAATGAAAAGGAGAAAGTATGAACAATGTCCATATATAATTCGATGAAAAGATCATACTCCAACAGGACTGCAGAAATAAATAGATGAACAAATAGCAACAGGTGTGATTTAATTTAATCTTTAATTCTACTCTTTAAGATTCATTTTTTCCAGACAAAGAAAAATCTTACCACAATAAAAAATATCAATGTTTAACTTCAGTGTATCAATCCAATACTGAATCATTTAATTTTTTAAAGTTATATGTTAAGAAGTAGTTCTTTAAAACTTTACGAAAATAGTACTGTAACTCAAGATCTTGTTTCCATTTCTTGTTTCCCTCATTGTGTCCTGAATTATATTTATTATAACATCTTTAATGTAAATATGAAACATGACTAAAATATACCAGATTCATCAGTTTATTTGAACATTTTCCACTTAATAAATGATAACAGCATGTCCTGGCATAATGACACAACCTCAAATGCAGATTGCTGGCTACTTATGCATGGAACAAAAACATTACATACACACCTAAAAGCTTCTGAAAAGCGTATGCACTGTACATCTTAAAAGCTTAACAAATATGTGACTTTTTATATATACGCAGCACTTCTGCCCTGTCTCATCTGGATGGATTCACTTTGCAAACAAATATATGACTAGTCTCCTCAAATGCATTTTAGCAAGTAATAAATCTGATAGCTCCTGCAATTTATCTAATGTAAGCTAAATGGATCCACCATAAAAAAATACTTATGCAATTGTTCCCAGGTGTCACTTTAAACAAGATAGCTGTTTTTTTGGAGTTATTGGGTGTAGGTTAATGCAGTGCCTAAATCATACCACAGAGTGTCCATAGTTCACTGTTAGAACAAATATTAACTTCTATCTGTATTTGGTTTCTCCTTGCTTGATGAAGTATTGATGCACTTTGGTTAGATACACAACTCTGTCATCCTTCCTGTTTAATCACCTGCTCATGTTGTGTAATGGACAGCTTTTACTTTGTTTTTTGCTGCGTGATTGTATATGTATGAAGAGAGATCATATGTATACACATGAATATATAGAAATATACATGTCTTACAAGGAACACCTTTCAGAGTTATGGTGTCTCTTTAAGAGCAAGCAGTTGCTAAGAATAATGGGAATTAATATTATTTAGCTATGACAATGGAACTTGTGATTTCACATGTAAGTATCCACGTCTGCAATTACCCCTTGTTTGGTGATCATAATATATCCATGGATCAGCTCTGGAATGATTAACTGATCATTAAATGATTAAGCTGCCTGCATTAGGCTCTGTTCTTTCTAAGGTTTTTGGTAGTCTTCAAAACTGAGACTAAGTCTTGGCATATTCTTCTAACAATCACGAGCAACCTCTGGTTAGATGTGGATAGATAAATATCCATCACTGGTTGTAACATGTACAGTATGTATTCAACCAGCTATAGTACAAATTTCAAATGTAAGCAGCACACATACCATACAGCATATGACATTAATCAGTTACAAGTAAAGGCATATAATGTGAAATAAAACATATGGTTTCATTTTTATTCTTAAGTCAATGTTAAGAGATAATTATAACCTGAACACATATTGCAGTCTGAAACATTTCTTTTGGCATTGAACATATGTAAAAAATGTATTTCTGGCATAACTTCCAGGAAGCAAACAGTTTACAACCAACTGTTAAGATATACAGTATATCTACTGTATTTGTTATGAATTATAATGATTAAAGCAACATCATTTTGTGCTTTTTTTCAGCAGAAAATTCTATTTTAAAGAAGAGTTTTTTCTTTAAAGCTTCTTTTATTTAAATCCAGTTTGTATAAAAGTGTTGCAGCAGATTGGCATTTACATTATGCTGTGTTGACTTAATGCTTGGAGATTACTGGCTTTACTTCCATACAAAATAAACAAGGAGGATCTGCTTATTTTTAAAATGAAACAGTAAGTGTGCACATAACACAAGGTGAATCAAATAATAAAAATAAAATATCTAGATGTATTTCATTTTGTCATCTTAATAATAGAAGGAAATACAATCATATTAACATACTGTATTATGTTTTTCATTGCTTGGAACAACAAATACTTTTTTCCATTTTCCATTTGTCCATATTTATTTTTCCTATATACAGTATTTATACAGACCTTTAAAAGAGGCAAAAAAAGTAAAGGAACATGATAAATGTTTCAAAACTTTCAGGAAATTCAAAAGTCAGATGATATTTTAAAATACTAAGCTGCATGTGTTTGCAATTCAGAACACTGGCTCCATTACATACACTTTAACCTCTGTGAGGTTTGTGGCGTTACACATGGAACATATTTTCATAGCCAGCTAGGGTGAATTGTGTTTCTTTGTCAGTGTTCATTGTGTAATTTTTAGCTTTCATTAAGAACTAAAGGAATATCTTCCAGTTCAAAACTACCCTGCGTTCTTTTGGTTACTGTAAAAGAATGATAACTCTCTATGACATTTTTTCTCCTTTTTTATGTTGATTGGAGACCATTCAATATAGGAGTTTTCATATGTGTACTTAAGATATGCAGCTCAAGACTGATGACAGATCAGATCCTGTTGTGTTTTCACAGAAGCAGGTTATTTTTAATGGAGTAGACCCCCTTTCTCCTGGATGCTGTGTAAATGAAGAATACCAGGGTCTGATAGGCGAATCACCCTTGTGTTGAATTCTCATGCTGTTTTTTTGCAGAAAAGCATGGGATGATTTTTTTGAGTGAATTATTGATAAACTGATGCTCTCCTGTTGTGTCTCAACACGTAGCTCACGTGTTCATGGGAGCTTTATGTAACTCTACTTGTTACAGTACATCTTTATAATCAGGTGCAATAAAAATTATATTGTCTGTCTTTATCTTGCATTACTATTACAGTCAACTATAAAACTGTGATACCTGTTGTACAAATTGATAAGTCAGCTGTTGAACCTCAAGTTCAATTATATGTTCATGTGAAATATGAGTTAAGTTCTTGTGTACTTTATGTCCTGGTTTTTATATCTCACGTAATAATGGGATTAGTGATACTTTGGAAAAAAATACATCTTGCATTTATTTTGTCACTGTACTGTACGTGTTATAGTACATCTTACAATCAGGTGCAATAAAAAATGTATTGCCTGTCTTTATCTTTCATTACTAATACAGTAATTGCATTACTAATACGAATACAAACCACCATTGTTCCTGTTCCTAAGAAAACTAGAGTTAGTTGCTTGAATGACTACCGCCCTGTTGCACTCACATCAGTTTTTATGAAGTGCTTCGAGCGGTTGGTCAAAGCACATATAGTCTCTTCACTGCCTGACACCCTAGGCCCACTGCAATTTGCATATCATCAGAACAAGTCAACAGAGGATGCTATCACTACTGCCCTCCATACCTCTCACACCTGGATAAGAAAGGAACACATGTGAGAATGCTGTTTGTTGATTACAGTTCCGCATTTAATTATTATGTAATTTTATATTGTAACTTTTAACTCATGTAATTTTTATTCTATTTCCTCGACTGAGTTGCGGAAAAAAACATTTCATTGACAGCGGTTACTGCTGTCCACTGAATTGATGTGCATCTTGACAAATAAACTTTGAACTTGAACTTGAACAGTCAGCTATGAAACTGTGACAACTATTGTACAAAGTGATAAATCAGCTGTTGCATGGAGGTGATTGCCAAAAAATGAATATTAATATACAGGAGCAGAAAAAATAAATACATTTTGAGTTTTCAGAATCATACTGATTTTCACATACAGGATATCAATGTTTACATGAATAGTAGGTATGCACGGTTTATTGAACAGATATGTTCAAGCATGTATAAGTAGTACATTTCAAAGTAGTTTACAAATACAAAACTTGATTTCATTTTTTCTAACAGATACTGTAGCTTTAGTGAAGCATTAGGCATTTAAATTAGTAAGTGAAGCACTTATAAACATTTGTGACAGGTCATGTCAACTACTTTTATGATTGGTGAATATAATATTTCCTTCAGGAGATTCCATGTGTGAATGTGATGTCAGTATGAGCTCTGACAATATTGATGACTTGATCTGTCTGTCAGAGATGACGGGAGTTACTTAAAATACCACCTTGGACTAAAAATCAGATACATTCTCAACACTACAGGTATTGACAGTTTTGTGTCTCAGTAACAAGGTCAGGAGTCCTATATTCAAATATCAGGAGCTACTGTATGTACAGTATTGATACTTCTATTATGCTTATAACTTGTTTGCCATTGTGATCAAATACTGAATTTAGAATATACTTATCTTTTGTTTTATTGATCACTATATACTCGATTGAATGCAAACACTCTTAAACACTGTTTAATATTTTCTGTGAATCATCATTTTATAGGACACTTTATTCATAGTGCACGAAAGGTCTTGAAAACATCCTTCAACAAGGATGAACAAGGCTTCACTTGAAAGGTGGTTTATGACTGGTTTTTAAATACTCCATCACCAAACGTTTCAGTTTGAAGCTAATCAGCACCGATACTTTTTACAGGAGCTGTGTTATTTTTTTATTCTGAAATGACAAATAGTCTCACTTGAGAAGCAGCAATTGGGAGATTTACTGTACATTAAACAACAGATAAAAAAGAGACAGACTGATGTGGGAACCACTGCACAAACACAATCCAAAATATTGTACGTCACCACAGCCTGACAGTCTGAATATATTTAAGGAAAGTTCTGTTTCCACAAAAAATAAAAGCTAAATAATGATTTGCAGCTACTGATGAAAAACATAACAAGAGCTTGGCCATAGCCACACAAATGAAAATAATATAAGTCAATGAGGTAATACTGATTCAAATTATTTTCAGAAAACTAAAATGTGCTCTAGCTGTTGTAATACAATATTCGATGTGTCCAGGGTTTCCTCAGCAGTTTTTTCCACCAAACAAAGTCAAACTACTCGGCAAGAATTAACTCTATGAGGGATGATTATATGCTCTGATTAATCTGAGCAGTCTAAATACATAAATTGTTGTTAAGGCATGCTTTTTTCTCTGTTACATTTTGGAAGTACAGTATATTATAATATTAAACTGTGGCTGCAAAACATACTGTAACTCTTCTGTCCAGTTTTTGATATTTTAAGATTTCTTGAAACTTGATCCAAGAATAGTACCAAGTAAAGGAGTAGTTTAGTCTGGGGATGCTGTAAATTACATACCTGACTCTGAGAAGTCATTGGATTGCAAACTGTTTCCATTCACGGTCAGTTCTTCCTGCTTCTCACCTTCGGGACCATCTGAGTACAGGTCTGAAACTGAAATAAACACTTATATCTGAATGGGCTAGTTATTTGACTGAAAGCATTTATTTACTGTTTGTGTGGAGCATGAATAGAGGTTCTCTGTAAAAAAGCAAATCATTTTTGTTTTGTTGTTCCATTTCTATCTAGTTTTAGCTATCTAAAACAAACAAAAATAATTATATACTTTTGGGTTCCCACAGTCCCAATATCTTTTAAGCCCCCTGCTTATATGACATGATTCTAGTACAATTTAACATACAAATTGAATGTTAGGTGTAGCAAAAGTTTAAAATAATTATATTTTTTTACTAAAATAAAGGCTCTGGTTTAGTACAGCTATGTGTACACATACTGAATAGCCATGTCACTCTGCATGATTTACTCTACATTAATTTAATACTAATCCTGAAGAAGAATAAAGACATGACTCTTTTCTCCTTATTCTTAATTTATTGTTTTAATATTCACTTTATAATATTTAACTCCAGTACTTTCATACTGTTGAGGTTCTGCAGCTCATATGCTCCCCCCAGTGGACACAATTTGTATATCATGTAATACCTATAAGGTAATTCCAACAATCTAGTTTTACTAAGGATAATTCATTCTGCTGCATCACTACTGAGTTTTTAAATACTAGTTTTTAATACAATACTAATGTAACGCTGTTCATAAAAAAGTATTGCTACAGGAAAGCTACAGGATTCTAAACTGTAGATCACAAATTTAGCTAATTTGCTGTAATACAGCTGGAAGTTAGTTGTCTAGATTCTGTAATAATAATAATAATTGCTTACACTTATATAGCGCTTTTCTGGACACTCCACTCAAAGCGCTTTAGAGGTAATGGGGACTCCCCTCCACCACCACCAATGTGCAGCATCAACCTGGATGATGTGACGGCAGCCATAGTGCGCCAGATTGCTCACCACACATCAGCTATCAGTGGGGAGGTGAGCAGAGTAATGAAGCCAATTCATAGAGGGGGATTATTAGGAGGCCATGATTGGTAAGGGCCAATGGGAAATTTGGCCAGGACGCCGGGGTTACATCCCTACTCTTTTCGAGAAACACCCTGGGATTTTTAATGACCACAGAGAGTCAGGACCTCGGTTTTACGTCTCATCTCAAGGACGGCCCCTATTTACAGTAAAGTGTCCCCGTCACTATACTGGGGCATTAGGGCCCACATGGACCACAGGATGAGCACCCCCTACTGGCCCCACTAACACCTCTTCCAGCAGCAACCTTAGTTTTTCCCAGGAGGTCTCCCATCCAGGTACTGACCAGGTACTAACCAGGTTCACACCTGCTTAGCTTCAGTGGGTTGCCAGTTGTGAGTTGCAGGGTGATATGGCTGCTGACTGCTGTAGCTGTAGCTCTTGGTTGCAAGACATGAAGTGAAATGTGGCTCTTAGTTACCCCAGTCTAAAACCCACTTTCACAAACATTACCGTCTCTTGTTACTTGGGTGTCTTAAAAAAGTGATGGTCCCTGGATACTGTATATATGAAATGGTGGAACATGATCGTGCGACAAAGTCCAATATACAGTAGGTCCATGGAGTTACATGACGTTTATTCATTGTTACACCCTGACTGATGAGTAAAAATAGTCAAGAATGACCTAGTATGTTTAGGTTATGTAAGCAGGCAATACTGGAGCGTAACTGTAAGTAAAATAACAGTTTATTATTCATTTAGTTATAATAATTATATTTATCCAATGTTTATAATTTATTATTATTTGTTTATAGGTTCATATTCATATCTGAAGATCAGATCTCTAAATTCCAATTTGATTTAAATGGACAATACTCATCCACTATTCACTGGTAGCAGATAGAGTGCACAGTACAGTCTCCTACAGCCATCCCCTTATAAAAAACAGGCCAATTTTATGTTTGATATAATTTGCAATAGAAGAGCTTCAGAAAACAGAAAATAAAAAACTGCAGGAGTCATTGTATTATGGTATATTTAAAGTGCGTGGACAAGCAACAATCCTTTTTTTGTATCTTAGACTTTTAAAAAATGCAGTGAAGAGGAAAGTGTAAATCTATAGTACCTGAATGTATAGATGCATCATCAATGGATTCATCTAAACATCTGTCAACGCTGTCCACACTACTATTCAGTGTCTCTTCATTTTCATGAGAGATGGAACTGTTTTCTTCTCCATCCTTATTTTCAGAGAGGTGATCCCTCAGAACTCCAGACTCATTGCCTTCATCTGTGATATCCTCTAAAATGAAAAATGTAAAACTTTTTTAAAAGAATAGAAACGTTGACCTGAATATACCTAAACATTTAAAATAATTAAGTTACCCAAATAATCTTACTTCTTTTAACTACTGCTTCTTTAATAAAGATCTGTGACGCCAAGCCAGTCTTTACATTGCCACAGTGCCTTTGCTATCATACAGTAAGGCCCTATCTTATTAATGAAACCAACATTACTTTGCAAAAGTTTTGAACGGTAAAAATGTTCTCTCTTACTATGCAGGATATTTAATTTTACTCACTCAAGTTAATACAGGTCATACTGATAAATGCGTTCCATTTATTCAACTTGTCTTTGACAATTAACCAAATAAAGACTATTTATTGTATATGACTTTTAGAATAACTTAGTTGAGTTTTGAAAATTAGAGAACATTCATCCATCTTTATTAATGCATTTCTTATCACGAAGTTGCTTATTTGTGGGGAGCATCGCAAAACCCCACAGTCTATACCAGAAACACTGGGTGCAGGACTAGACCACAGTCTGGAGAGGAAGTGCTCATCACAGAACACACATGGACAACATAAAGATGCCAAGTAACCTAGCCAGCTTTTCTTTAGGGATGATTGGGAAAACTGAAACATCAGGAGAGAGCTCATGCAGATCTTAGGAGACCATGCTCCACATAGAAAGCACCTCAGACAAGTACTGAACCCTGGAGCCAAGAACTATAAGCCAAAGATCTAACTGTCACAGCATGGTGCTGCCCAGGAAAACACTCAAGAACCTTCAGCTCCCCAGTAAGAGCTTCATACCTTGTGATGGCTCTTCAAGGGGTACACCTGTGAGTTCCTGGGCAAGATCCTTGTGTCCTGTCTTTTCTAGCGCCTTCAGAAAGTTTGAAAACCAACCAGGTGGCTTCTGAATTATTCTTCTTAGAAGCAATCGCGCACCACTTCTGTTTCCATTGTTTGCACATTCTGTCAAAATCTAAAGCAGAAATAGTATACGTTCATGTTCATTTACGTAATTTGACTTTAATTTGTAATATTTTGTGGAGAAGGTGAAATACCAGCCTCTGTGCTTGTATACTGTACATTAAGGAGACATGCAGAATGCATTTTAATATATTATCACCAAATACAATTATTGTAAATATGCAAAACAGGCCAAAATATTTAAATGAAAAGTAATTGTAAAACAGCCTGACAGCTACTATTCTAGTAGAAGGCTTTTGCCATTAAGAATGAGAATGAAATGACATGATACCTGTGAATAGACCAACTGAATTGTCATGCAGCAGTTATAAGCTGTACTAAAAAAAAGGATATTTCAGAAGTCATATTCCATACTTCTAGTAGGACTGCTTTCAGTTCAGGTTTTAATGGCGATTATGGTATGAGACTGAACGCTATGTTGCACTGATTCTCCAGTTTTATCAAGGCCTAGACCTAGGAATTCAACTGACCAGACAAAGTGATGAAAATCTCTCTTACGCTCTTGCAACCGACACTGTGTATTCCCTGTTACTGAAAGAATCTGCAATTCGTGAATTTTCACAAGTGCGTGTATATTTCTTAGACTAGCTTTGAATTTATCGAAAAAATAACAGCGAGGGGGTAATTAACAAAAGTGCATTCACTACTTATTACAACCATTTTCAATTGCAAAGAAAATAAATGCTGCCTGTATTATGGTAAAAAAAACGGCATTACAGGTTGCAATTTGTGGTCTCTGGAAATCTGAATGTGTTGAAATTAGTACTTGCTTGCCGTCTTGTGGTTAACTTCTGCATTACAGTTTAACATTTCTTGTAAAGTGCTGGTTTGCCGAAATCATTACAGTATCTACACTATACACAAGAAAAGGTCTCTGCCTAACCTTCAGTCTTCACTATTTTAATGAAATAAAATATAAATATCGAAAAAGAGCCGTTGAGCAGAAATAAACAATAACTGAGACTGCACTGCAGATAACTTATTTTTTAAACATAAGGGTTTTCTACTATGATTGATGAGTATTAAATATTCTGCTCTGTTGTTCTATGAGAGTATTTCGTCAGTAAGATATTTTATGATTAATAATAAGTCTGAAAACTCTTTTGCTACATTTTCAGAACATCATATATAGTATAAACTATTTGTGCCAAGCTTTATCAAGTTTAAATCACCTTCGTATCACATAGAACCCTTGCAGCAGTAAAATATTTCAGAAAAATCTACAAAGACGACGTGGGAAATTAGTTTTTCTTCAGTTATGACGCTATAAAATAAACACGGAAACGAAAACTGGATTTCGTATTTTATACCGGTTATGCGCAGAACTGGGATGACCGGGGTTATGAGTAGGGTTAAGGGTTGTTTTTTGCTACCGTATTTACCTCTGCAATCACACCTACATTTTTGTAGCCAGACTCGAAACAGCTGGATTTTGCGGACCGGGGTAAATCTTTTGTAGGGGCATTAGGATTTTGGAAATAGGGTGGTGTGTTGTTTGTGGGTGACATCTGAAGACATGGCACAGTCGTGACCCCACGAACGACTCCTGTGTACACAGCCTCACAGAAATAAAGGAATTGATCTTTTAACAGAACAGTAACAGATGCTAATCCCAACCATAAAACCCAATTTTGCCAAAGTGTAACTAGTGTAATAGTGTGCAACTCCAATTTAAAAACATCTTGCTATTCCAATTAAAATCATTCTGCTTCTTTACAGGTTTTTATAATTAAAAAAAACATTGTGATATAAAGTATTTCACACTAATATAATCCATGTCTATGAATTGGCCTCCTCACTGATGTGTGGTGAGTGTACAGGCGCACTTTGGCTGCCATCACATCATCCAGGTGGGGGGCTACACTTTGGTGGTGGTGGAAAGGAGTCCCCACTACATAAGACTCTTTGTGTGGAGTGTCCAGAATTGCGCTATTTACGTATTGGGAATTATCATTAGTAATAATCTTAAAACACTTACGTTTTCCTTGTCTTCAGTAGTCAGTATATCCAGTGTATAACAGCATAAACTGACGTCTGTAGTTTTCATTTTGTCTACAAGATTAGGAACAAGGAGCTCTATGAGGTGAATGCAGTGATCATTTTCAGCTTCCAAAGAAGGCGCTGGGAGTTCGTCTGGATCTACATAAACTGCAGCATGTTTACAACCTCCAAGCCGAAGTGCATTGACAAATTCCCTATGCCAGCCGACAGGACGTGGTTTCCTGTTGATTATTGTATCAAGAAGGAGATCTGCAGCTCGGATGTTACCCGCATTCTTTGCTTTTTCAATTATCATTTCTTTTTGTTCCCGTTCTATGAAGCTGATATTATCCAGGACGGGCTCTACTTGAATAAGTCTCCTTATTCTGTTCCGAAAACAATCATCTATTAGCCAAAACCAGGTTTCATCGGGCATAGAAGAAGTCATTTTTAAAACCCAGCTCAGTGCCGATTTGTTTTGGAGCAAATGAAGAGAACAGTCCTGGCTTGTGAAACAGCTTCTAACCAAAAAAGGCCGCAGTCAGACACGGGTTTTAAACGCCCATCTTTCACTTTCGATTCCCCTAAACTGTGTCTATACGTAATACTTCGTAAAAGCAAACGGAAATTGTGGAAATCCCAAAACAGAACAGCATATGACCACATATAGCCCACAGCGTTTACTAATTCACTAAATATTAATGCAGTTCAACAAATAAAGGTTTTTGTCTGAAACAAAACAAAAAACGTGTTAAACCCAATGAAATAATAAAAGAGAGACTTAAATCTCCTAAGGTGATTAGAATAATTTTAGGAACAGTGTGATAATATTGCATTTTTTACTTTCTAAATGTACATTTTAAGACAACACAGTTATGTTAAACTGTGGTTTTTATTGTTGTATTTTACTTTTACTTAAGTGTACGGTACTTTTTTGTGATCAGTGATGTGTTTTTAGCCTTCAGATACAACGTTTCTATTGGTTATCAACGTGATCAATCAATTGGTCAGAAGAAGAGAATGTGACTACATCCCGTTGTGACGTAGTAGAAGTATCGGAAGTTGTAGGGGCGTTTTATCTTCAGTTTTGAAAATTGTCAGAAAGTTGTTTACTCTCTGGTATCTGGTATCCAAATCCGTAACTTCTTTTCGCACCTCCTGTATTTACGGATAAATATGGCATACCCAGGATACGGTGGAGTAAGTAAAAAATGGAATGGGAGTCTCTTAACGGTGTATGTTTCTGTTCTTGTCTTTGAAACGATTAAAGGGCGGGGATTTACCAGAAGAGTATATATATGCTATACTATACATATAGGGACTATTTTCATTTAGCGTGAAAAAGGCTGGGCAGCTGAGATACTTAGAAAAATCTTTTGATCGGTTTGATCAGATTTTTTACAATCTCCAAGTCATCAGAAGGGTATATACAGCAGTATATGCAGAAAACACATATTAACAAAATTGTAAAATATTATTAGCCTTGTTAATAATGTTAAAACGAAATCTAATATCCAGTGTTCGCGATTAGAATATGAAAACTGAGTTTTCGTTTTCGAAATTGGGAAATGAAAAATCTTTGTCCTGTGAGACACACAGTAGCGCCGTTGTTGAGTTAAACGGTTGTTTTATAATTTCCGGGTTATATCATTACTGAACAATTATATATTGCACTTAGACCACCTCGGTTTATAACCCGAGCTGCGTTCGCTACTGTTTTGAACATCGTGCTGGTGTCAGGACTGGTGTTACTCACATAACATGAAGATAATTTTTTTTTTAGAATGCTTAATTTAGATATGTTAGATCATCATGGGAGTACAAGAAGAGTTCAGCCATCGCTCCGATCCTTGGTAGGGCTAGCTGCTTCTTCCTTCGCGTGTAAAAAGCGAGGGTAGTTCCAGAACTAGAAATGTCTATTAATACAGTACGTTTTGGCTGAAAACTATTCTGTTTTCCCTTCCTGTAATGCCAACAGCGTTTATCTCGACTGGAGCGGTAATAGCCTCGACAACTTTGCAATCAGTGGTAACGCACCAAAGTGAGGGCTTGAAGTTGTACTGCAGGCACAGAAACATGTCCGCACGGGTTTGCCAGCATGAGTGTGCATGCTACCAAACTATTGTGCGTTGAATCTGCCGTTTGACGATTTCTAGCGTTACACGTTTTTGCTTGTTATATCCTGTACTTTGAACCAAAGCGCCCTTGCTGTATGCTGACACCCGCTATTCAGAATGATCTCCTATATTTTTTTTGTCTCATAAAACGATGTTTATGTGGAAAAATAAAATACTTCAAAGGTGCTGGATGTGTTATTCATAGAGTTATGGGAATAAATCGTGTTGCTTCTTCCAAAAATAAAACTAATGATACAAAAATGCACTTGTTTGAACTGTCAACAATGTAGGCGGAGGAGTGGTGTGCTCTTGGTAGATATAAATGTTTAGGAATTTAGTCTTGGGATTCTTGGATAAAGTGCTGCTGTATGTTGGATAAAGAGGTTAGAAAATGGAAGGATACATTACATTACAGGTTTCTTCTACTGTACTTGTATACAGAAAATATAGACTAATAACTATGCAACTTTGGAATCTTGTCTGTAATGAAATGATGAAATTAGTTAGGTCTGCAATTTCTTTGAAAAGTGCTTTGTGTTGATGGTTCTTGCGGGCTTTGAAATCAGTATTTGCATCACAAAGGAAGTCAGGATGTCCTTGTTCTTAGGAAATGGGTATTAATAAAAGGAACTAGAGCAAGCATGTATGTCAGTGTTTGAAACAGAATAACAGTAACAACAAACGTATATTGCAGATGTAGGGGACCATCCTAAGACTTTTAGCATTGCTGGTGTTATACAATTTCACAGGAATAAAGATTATTTGTAATTATTATTCACAATGTAGATTCACAATATATTCACAATAAGAATTTATGAAGATGTATTATGCATAATTAATCTAATTATTATTAATATTATAGGGCGCCTGTACTAGGATGAAGACTGTGTTACAGTTTGATTATATGCCTTGCCCTTTCTGATATGAACTGTTTGGTATCAACTACAGTATATGATCTGTCTGTACTTGTTTCCCCAGTATGGAGGCTATGGAGCACCGATGCCAGGAGTTCCAGGACACGGAATACCGATGCCAGGAGGACAGATGGGAGGACCTCAGATGGGTGGATACCCTGGTTATGGTGGTTTTCCCGGGAATTTTGGTGCTGCACCTGTAAATGACCCACTGTGGGGTTATTTTACTGCGATAGCAGGACAGGTCAGTAAGAATATACAGACAGATAATCAAAACTGTTTTAAGCTGGTAAAGATATGACACCTAGATTAGGTGGATGTTAGTGAACTGACTATCTGCATGCCTCCCTATAGATTCTAACGGATAATTATTTAAATTCTAAGCTGTCTAGTTCTTTGTATTTGCTTTTTGGCCATGCTAGTTATTATGGCACCTCAGGTAGAGCATTACCACCCTTTTCCATTCAGTATCTGTATTTGATTAATGCAGATTCAAAAAAAAAACATCTGAAAAATAAAAATGTAGCACTATAGTGGCATATTATGTACAGTGAGAAAGAATATCACTGGGGAAAAAAAAAAAAACGGTTTAGCCTGGCACTCTTGAAGTGGTTTCGATAGACCTGTACTGTATGTTGTGATCATTGAACATCTCTGTAACTTCAAAGAGGGGTCAGACCCTCAGAGGTGTGTGTAACTGTTAGCAATTGTCAATGCAGCACAATGCATTTCCCTAGTTTCTTTTACTGTATTTCCCTTGAAATAAAGAAGAATGATCTTGAACTGATGTACTAGCTCAAATCAATAGAAGAGTTGAATCTCCCTCGCTTTTTGAATAAACTGTAAGAGAAGTAAGTAGTTCTCTCTTTACAAGACAGACTAGAGTATTACCTGTTGCAGCCCAAACATGTTATATCTCAATTACAGCAGTGAGCAAGAGGCAGGTTAAACAGTACAGAGGAAAGCAGGGAGGCCCAGGTCATTTTATCTATATTTCACTCATCAGCTTGTGTTTGGAGAGGCTGTCTTGCTGACTTCACCCTGGGCATGCGCCTGGTTTTAAGACTATACTGTAAATGAATTGACATTATTAAGAAACACGAGTAATGACTCAGGACTCTGGCAGTTTGCTTCATTGGCTATGTTTAGGTGGTTAAGACCTGTTGGTCAGAAACATCCTGGTGTAAGATTTTCTTTTCCTTTGATTTTCACTGGAAAGGAAAGTTGTGGTAGATGATGAGAATGCGTCAGAAAAGAAAAGGCCCCTCTTTTAAAAAAAATGAAGCTGATGTGTAGCTTGGTGTTCTTATGTCATGGTTTTAATAAGATGCATCTTTTTACGGTACTGTATATTCTTTTTGTAATAATTCTTTTTGTCTCCTTTTCAGGATGGTGAAATTGATGCAGACGAGCTTCAAAGATGTCTGACGCAGAGTGGTATTAGTGGCAGTTACAGTCGTAAGTATAGGCAACAAAATGAAGAATTTACAACATTTTTGAAAATGCTTCAAATAAGAAGAAAAGAGGATATTCTGCTCAGTGTGTACATGGTAATTGGTAGTGGACAAAATTATAAGGGTGTCCATGCGGAATTTTATTCCAGCTCAGTTATTAGTGAGGTAAACCAGCTTGATTCTGCCTTAATTGGACCGTTTCAACAGTTTCTCCCAG
The DNA here is from genome assembly GCF_040954835.1 of Lepisosteus oculatus. NCBI lineage: Eukaryota > Metazoa > Chordata > Actinopteri > Semionotiformes > Lepisosteidae > Lepisosteus > Lepisosteus oculatus. Next base: position 14,567,035 of record NC_090707.1, read on the forward strand.
CTCTTCAAGTGCTGCTACTTTAAAGAGACCTTAAAAATGTGTAGACTCCACGGCCCTCTAGGGTGAGGACTGGACACATTGGTGTAGAACATTTCAGTATTTTTTAATTAGGTTGGATTTTGTGATACTAGGGATTTGTTAGGAATAATGTTGTATTTGTAATGTGTGTCAATTACAATTTTGTGAATTGCATTTTCTCTTTCTAGCATTCAGTTTGGAGACCTGTAGAATCATGATTGCCATGCTGGATGTATCCTTTAAGTGCATAGTTAAATGACAGTGAATGGGCTTCTCTCATCTGTATTATTTATTATTTATAAAGTTAACTGTTGGGTATAAGTCACAGATGCTAGAAAGTGTATAGGGCTAATAAAGTGATCTTATTCCTTACACTTACTATACAGTATATAACATTTTTCTAGACTCTCCGCTCAAAGCACTTTACAGGTCATGGGGACTCCCCTCCATCACCAACAATGTGTGGCACCCACCTGGTGTTTGTTGAATGAACATTATAAATACAGTACTTAACATAACTCTTTTAGAGAGATATGACTGGGAAGATGGGATTTAATGAGTTCAAGGAGCTTTTTGGAGTTCTCAATGGCTGGAAGCAGAATTTCATGATGTTTGATCAAGACAGAAGTGGAACTGTGGAACCTCATGAAATGAGTCAGTCCATTTCCTCAATGGGTAAGTGCACTGTAAGCTGCTGAACCTCACCCACTAAACCTTAACCCTTAAATTAGTTGGTTTCCTATATTTGGTTTCTATAAGAACAACAATAACATTTTGCAGTTACGTGCTGTGTAATATTTTGTTTGCCAGTTTAATTTCTAAAACAAATGTTTTTTGTTCACTTAAACATTGTAAAGTTTAATTTTAATATACAGCATCTGGTAATATGTAAAAATCATCATAAAGTCAATACAGTACATAACATGATTACTCTGTCATACAAGCTCTATTTTTAATATCTAATATATGACTGGAGATTAACTGTTTTTTGTTTTCTTAGGTTACAGGGTTAGTCCCCAGGTGCTGAGTGGTATTATAAAGCGCTACAGCAAGAATGGCAGGATTTTCTTTGATGATTATGTAGCCTGCTGTGTAAAACTAAGAGCACTCACAGGTACAGAATACATCAGTTATTTCAACTTTGAAATTTGACAGATGTGATTTACCAGGGAATGGTTAATTTAATGTATTTATTCTAGTGAAAATGAAACTTTCAGTTGCTTCTCAAGTGGCTCAGCAGTAAAGACTGTGGTTTTAGGCACAGGTTGTGCTCTCTGATCTGGATGTTGCCAGTTCAGGTCTAGCTCTGTTCTTTCATTAATCAGGAGTGACTGGGTTTCTCTAAGAGGCTGTGCCTAATTGCCAGTGTAGTGGGTGGGCAGTTATAGAATCCTTATTAATGCAACAGCAGCACCCAGTGACTATGGAGTGTTGTCCGTGAGAAATACTTTATTCTATGTATATGCACACCCTTCAACAGGGCACTGTAGGCTTGCATAATGTCAAATGGCAATCAGTATAAACAGGGTAGGAAAGAGAAATAATACATTATTAAATACAATTTTTTAAATTAATGAATGGGATATTTTATTGCAGAGTCAGATTGCAAAAAGAGCTCATTTAAATATTTTTTCCCCCTTTATAGACAGTTTCAGAAGGAGAGATACTGCACAACAAGGAATTGTAAATTTCCAGTATGATGATGTAAGTACTTATGTAAAGCAATGGGGATGTTGAGACAGCAGGGTCTTGACATCTGCCAATTTAACAGTGGCAAAGTCACCCATTCATGATTCTGTCTGGCCGAGGAGTCTTGTATGGAGGAAGAGCAGGATGAATCTGAGCCAAAGGTTGTTAAGCTCAGCTTTTCAAATTCGACGCGTGACAGACTAGAATCATGAGATGAATCTAGCTCGTGAGTGACCCTTTCCCTGCCCCTTGCCCAAGTACCCACTACTGAACGAGTGCATCTCAAGTGGCCTTGTTTATGTATTTTGTATTTGTTTTGTATTGTTTTTGGATTTTGGTCTTGTTTTGAACACAACTGGTTCTGTCAGGAGATTGCAGTTAGGTGATTAATATAAGATTGTGATTACTATTGTTTGTTGATCAAAGTCATTTTAATTAAAATAAAACCAATACATTAATACTTTAATTATCATATAAGGGAGGGTTACTTATGTCTCTTAACCATACGTTCTATATACTGTAGTAGATTATTCAGCTGTGTAGGGCTGGACTTGGTTATATGTGGATTTGGCTTTTTGCGATGGTTCTCTGCACCAAACAGTTGTGAATATCAAGACCCTACAATACTTTGAATTATATGAAAACTCTTTGCGAATTTATGCTTCTTCTTTTGTTTTGACTGTAGTTCATATTGTGCACGATGTCGATCTGATTACCTCATGATCGAAATCTGTGGAGGACAGCGGTTGAAACCTGTTGGATTAAGAACAGCTTTCGAAGGCTTCAGTCTACTTGGATGTGTTGTAGCTTAAGAACACCAGCTGCTGTGTTTGTGTGGTAAAGTATGTGCTAGAAGAGTATGTTTCTTTAAAGATAGACCAGCACGACCGAAAAACAAAACTATAAATGTATAATGGACATTTGTACTATATAATTTTTTATTTAATAATATAATCCAAAATAGGAATTTAGCATGTAGTAAAGCACACAAGGTCAGCTTGTACAAAGATCTATATTGTGTTGAATTGTGATAAACCCTTAGGGCAAAAGGGACATATCTTATTATGTTTTGACAAATCAGGTGCCACTACTTTGACTGATTAGTACTTCTAAGTGGATGATTGTTCTTTTATATGATTTCTACAACCTTGAATGTGCATCACCCTTATTTGGGAAGTTGAGATGTAATGTTGCCATTTTATAATTATTAGAAGATAAATTTACTAAAGAGGGTGGCTGAAGATGTCCAGATCGTTTCAAGTTACATCTCATGGATTACCCTATTAGAGTGTGACATTATTTACTTGCTGGTGTACTGTAAGTGCCATTATAATACTTGGGTATGAGCCCAGTAAACCTATGGTAAAAAGGCAACTCTTTTGACACAAAGTGCCAACATCATCTACAAGCACTTGGATCATCAATGATTTTATTTTGTGCTTCTTATTTTGCCATAAACTACAGTTTTTATCTGTGTACATTTAGAATTTGGAAGACAAAGTAAAGAACTGCAGTGCTTCAGTGTTAGAGCAACATTTGTGATAACTTGTTAATCAGTGTATCAAGTTTTTTTTTTAATTTCTGAGCAGGCCAAAAGGGATGTTCAATGTTATTTTTGTCTGCTGTATGCTAATAATTAAAAAATGTGAACCACAGGGAATCTGCTAATCATATTAACTGTTACAATGTTTTTCTTTGATCAGTTGCTACCTTAAGCTTTATGTTAATAGCTACAAATGCAACCTATTTCAAATAGTTTATAACACAGAACAACTTGATTAAACGTTAATGGATTTTGTGTATTTTTTATGTTAACACAAAACAATAAACAAAAGATTGTATACCGTATATGTTTTATTTATACAATTGTTCAAAAGTTGTTACCTAAATCAACTGTGTTAATACACACAATATTGTTTTTAGGAACAGAAACATTCAAATCAGCTGTAAAGTGTTGCATTGTATAAAATATTATACAGTGGCAAACTTTATAAATACATAAAAACAATTGTGTAACGCACTAGGAGATTAAAAAGTGACATTTCCTCAATACAACCAGTTTGAAATATGTGCAAAAGTAGGCAAATCTAAAAGCCTTGTAAGAAACTATCCTGTTGATCTGTCTGCTGGCCAGTTACTCTTAACAATTTCAGCACAGCTACACCATCAGTTTATTTTTTTAATGAAGTGGCTCCAAGCCTTAATTGCCTTTGTAGTAGTACAGGTACCAGACCCATACTTCTTGATAGGTACAATTTTGCCATACAAACATTTGATATGTTTCCTAATAAATACATTTATTGATACATTTAAAAAAAAGGATTTCATTAAAATTGTTCATGAAATACTGCAGAACTCTTCATATCATAGCTGTTCACTTGTAACATTTTGTATGAGTGCGTTCTAGACTAACTGAAATTGCCAGTTTTATGAAGTGGTTAAACTAATCCTGCTCATTTAATGAAACAAAAAAAAAGGTGATGGAAGAAATGTTCTTAACTATTAGCCACATAAATCCCCAGCCCCTTTTTAACATGAATGGGCAGCTTCTACTGAGGAATATAACAAACTATATATCACATTTACTTTCAAACTACCAGTATAAACATCAGAAGTTCTCACGTTTGATGTTTATAAGAACGATAGTTAAAATGAGAAGATACTAATTTGTCCATGTGTCTTGTTTTGTTGCTATCAGATAATCGATCTAAGGATATCATCCTGTCACTTTTTGAAAGAACCAAAGGTATGTTCTTTAGCAACGTGGTTTGTTCAGGACTCCCACAACCCTCTGTGTACAAAACGGTTTCCTGTAATCAGGTTTAAATGTGCTTCCTTGTGATTTCCACATCACGTATGTCCTATTGTTTCTTTTTGTTCATTATTTTCATGACATTCGTAAGTCTGCTGCCTCTTTCATGAAATGGACAAGATAACACTTCCTTTGAGACAGACTTTGTCACATCTGTCCATCGTCCCACCAATTTCAGTGAAGGAATGTGGCTTCTAAATTGCACAATACCTTCTTAGATGCAACACAGTGACATTACAAAAATGTTCAACCTTTACAAAGTATGCAGAATTGCATAACAGTGTTATGTATACACAAGTATTCACACACTTGTATACATATACACAAGTTATCATGTAACAAGTGTTATGAACAAGGTGTTCATAAAACATTATGTTTTAGGTTTAAAGCTATGGTTAAGGTTGGGACTGGCATTTATGAACAAAGTAGGGTTAGGGTTATCAAAAGGATTTGGGTTATTAAGAAAATGTATGTGCCCATTAAGTCTTTTGGAAGAATGGGTTATGAATGTTATAATTTCTTACATAGTCCCCAAGAATGTATTATACAGGTTACCTAAGCCTAATTTGGAGCAAGCATCATCATGGACAATTTTATATTTTCGATGTGGCAAATATTTTTGTTGGGAGAGTTCCAAAAATGTCTTTGCATAACAGAGGGTATTTTAAAAGGAAGGCCTAAAGCTGATGTATGTAGAGTGATGAGTCATGAACAAGTTATAACATGTCTTGCAACTTATACATTTTTATTTTTCAGGAAAAAAAAAGACTATGGGGATATTCCTTATTTTCAACACAAAGGACTATTGTGGATTTTGACCATAGTAGTATATACGTTATATATATATAAGGGTATGTGTAAGTTAATTTATTAAACATGCTAGAATAGTTGATACATGTTGTTTTTTGTACTGCTATAATGATTCAGTCAAAAGGGTATGTAATTACAAATGTACAAAAATGTTTTATAAATAATAATGGATTAGCGGCCTATGGATTGTGGGGGGTGAACTTCATACTCATGATATATCTTATTTGCTCTTTAAAAAGCAGTAGAATTTGGAATTCTCAGTGATACGTAAGATTTTGAGGCCTGCTAAGTGTTGAGCGAAATTGAGAAAAGCAGGAGTCTGAAGGTAAGGGAAGAGGTCAAAGTAAAAAGTTAACAGTGCAGTAAAAGTTGTGATTTTTGCTTTGCACTAATGCGATGTGTATTTCAGATCACAAGATCAGTATGAGGCAAAACTATTGAATGTAAGCTTTTGTTTTTGGATATTATTTTGGGTGAGACTTGGCCAAGCATCTCAAAGGATCAAGAAAATGCTGGTGATGATGGTTCCAGCAGTTTTAGCATATCAGGGGTATGTGACCAAATTCTAACTACACAGTAGTTTAAGTTAATTTGTCCCAAATTGTGCTCGTGTGCTCTTCTAAAATCGGAGAGGGATTGCAAACAACAAATTCCATTCTTCTAACATGACTAAACATGTACTGTATGCACACAAATTCCAAGAAAGCTGCCATTCTGTACTATTTCCTCATATTTATCTTTTGATCTGAAATACAACTTTCACTTGTACATAGCACAAAATGATACATTTCACTGCATTGTCACAATGACTTATGCTTTTCACTGTAAAAGAAGGAGGACTTGTCAAGACACCATTGGTTTTTTCACATGCCATTATCTAAGTAATACAGTATACTGAAGCAAAATAAAAAATACATTTATGAACAAATAGCTGCATTTTTTCTTGTGTAAAATCAAGAGTAGTTAAAATCTTGTGAAGGATAGATAACATATCCAAAACCAGTGCTAAAACATTTGGGTAGATTTTCATCTTTGAAAAGAACTGTGGTAAGTTAACTCTTTAGGAACTTGAGGAATGATACACCACCCAGAAACTGACCAATGCCTTTGTCAAACCATTGTGCCTCTGTCAAACCTCTGGGTTCATTTTACCACTATTGACAACATGAACATTGTTGCTATTGATTGTTAATAGAAATTCAAATCTGGACAATGTTGCTTAGAACTAAATCCCTTGTCAGTTCTTAAAATTCAGATTTTGATACAGAGAAAATGAATGGTGACAAGCTTTGGTAAAGGATGGAGAAGCTTAGGTTTGGTTGAATTGAAAACCAACCTACCTGAACTTTGCCATTCCAAAACGGCTGATGCAGTTGAGCACCCCTTTTTCTCAAACATGCAGGTTCATGAAAATGGTGTTAGCTTATGTTCTTTGTTTGAGAACAAACTTCAACTTTGCTAATTAAAAAGGAATGAAATCTGGAAAGCAAATACTGTACATGTTCACCATCCATTGGATGACAATTATCAAAAGTGTATTACTGTGCATCGCTTTCTGTATGTAATAACATAATAAAATAAAAGTGGAAAATCCAACATCTCTCTCTCAACCAATCCTATTCCACACAATATCTTATCTCTGTGTACAGATGTAGGACACCTATGAAATGGTTCATGAAATGATAAAATGCACACCCTTGTTAAAGTTTATTCAAGACATTTTATGAATTGACAAAGTTTGGCTGTTTGTGGATTGGCTGATCTTAACAATATTAAGCCTTCAGTTTAGCATGAGCAAATTATATTTTAATCAATTTTGAGCAAGTTGTTCAAACGTACTTAATGCCAGATGTTTCCCTGAAGTTCTACTGTTTCTCAATCCAGAAAGTTAATTTTACTTTTAAAATTCACAACCTTAATAATTTCTGTTAATGGTGATCTCCATGGTAATGCTGAAGTGCCCAATAAGATTGTCAACTGGAAATGAGGAACTTCAATATTATTGCTTACAAAGCACAGGGCTGGATTTAGTGGTGCAATTTAAAACATTTTACTTACACTTCATAAATAAAGTATTTTAAAAATAACCTCTTTCAAAATACAGTGATGGGTATTAAAATGCAAAAATGCTATTAGTTCCAATACTAATATTTGGAATATTACTTTAGGCATTTTGGATATATTTATTATTTCTTCTTTTTGGATAAGCTGTACATTTAACTTACAAATACAGTTGGGTCATTACTGTGTATGTACAGTTTATCCGAATACAATTAGTCTTCCTAGACTTTGGATGCGTAAAATATTGAAAAGGGGGTTTGTGACCAGGTTTAGGCACAATATTGCATCTGGTTTACAAGTCTGCTTATTGGCTATTTATTTAAAACTTTTCAGGAATACCATAGATTGGATCACTTTACAGAAGTATTAAAAATATGACCTGGATTTTCTTAGTAAAAAGCAAAATATGTGATATTTGGACATTTAAATTCAAATATGTGCTTTTAACAAAGTTTGGTTCAAGTAAGTTGTGTCCTATATAGATTTTTATAAAAGCTTTATTCATTGCCTAGAAAACATGCGAACACCAAATCAGATTCCCCTTGAAATAAATCATATTCAGAACTTCATGCAACATAAAACACTTCCAAACATGCATTTCTTTTCTGAAACAAGCATGTAAGGTGCCTTGTGTTGCTGGCAGTGTTACATCTGAAATATATACATGATACTATTTTTACCTTTTTATTAACTAAATTAAGAAACTAAAAATTTTAGGAAAATCTACAGTATTCTTTGCATATGACATTATCCTTCTAGACCCTGAGTCAAACTTAAGAGGATTTTAATTTATATTGGAAATGGACAGACATAACAGTAATGCGAGCGATCTGAGGTGTGATTATTTCCCAGGAAGACCAGGATCAGAAACATGCCTGTGGAGTCCCAACATTCCTACGTTACTTAGGGAAGAATCTGGCAGGGAAGGGTGGCGGATTGGAAGAAGGAAAAATTTGGACTGAGGCTGATAAAATGGAGTTGTTTGGTTATGTTCATGTTCATCTTCCTGTTCAGTTTCCTGTTCCAGAAGCGAAGCTAAGTTCTCCTCTGATGCTGTGTTCAGATGGACTCCACTGGATAAAGATTCTTTGGATTTTACATTGGGCTTTTCCAAGTCTAAGAGTTCTGGGCTCTGAAATAAAGCACATACAGCACATATAACATTTTAAAGAGTTATGTGAATATTTTTCATCGGTTCTTCTTTGGCCATTCAATTGTCGATACATTTCAGCATATTGATAAAGTATATGTGTATTATATAATACATTAAACTAAGGTTAAACTAGAATTTTGTTCATGCACAGAAACAAAAGTAGATATTCCACATTTCTGCTATGTTAGTAGCTTAATAGATAGACATGGTGTGATCGAGAACTTACATTATAGTTTGTATGAAGAACATTTTTAGTTTTAGATCTTTATAATGTTTAAAATCAGAAAATATGGTATGCTTCTGAAGGTGAAATACAGGACTGTAATACTTGTTTCACTGCACTGCATACCCAATGTGTTCCGTTCACTGAGTTGCAAACCTTAAGGCTCCCTTTAAATGTTTGGTTGGCACAGCTCTGTCTTTTCTTTCAAGACCTTTGGTCTCCTATTTGTCATTTTGCTTTCGTAAATTTTCAAATAGGGCTTTTCTTCCAGTTGCACAAGCAACAGACATGTTTCTGGGTCACCAAGCCTTTAATCTGGAGGCACAAAAGATATCTCCCTAGGGAAACAAGAATGTCTAAGACACTATTGATCTTAGGATCGAAAAGAGATACTCCTTTTTAATGGTAACATCTGAAAAGGTTTTCATTGATAATGATAGATAAGGGAAACTGTTGGGCAGACATCTAAAGTCCTTTCCCATTAACTCAACCCATTTCTAGTGTTGGACTCTCAGCCACTATATTTGGCAACTTGAGTGCCTGGGATTTGAACCAAGAGATTGTGTGAGTGAATATAGAACAGTCGGTAAACTGAATTTTGCTGATCTCAAACGCAAGGAAAGCAAGGATGCTTTTCAAACAAGACCGGACTTCTTACTCTATTAAAATGATATGGAAAATATTAAAATATCTTTAAACATATCTAAATATAAGATAATTAATTCTTATTCATATATATTTCTTGTCATAACACTTGGTGGCTGACGCATGCTTTATAATACTTAATCACGAGGCCTTGAGCCATATCCAGATTCACTTCAGAAATACAGTATTTTACAATTATTTACTGCAGTGCTGTTACCTGCGATGATACACTAAAGCTCCTGTCTGTTCTTATAGCAGCTACAGGCTGAACCCGAATGGCAGGCCTGTGATACTCTGAGCTGCCTGCCACTGTGCTGTATGCAGGAGGCCCTAATGCAGACTGCCTCTGCAGCAAGTGAAGAATGGCCTGGATGTCAGCTGTCATCTGTGATTCCAGTCTGGGGAGAGAAATCAAAATTAAAATGCAAAGTTTAATTTATTCCTCAGACATCTTTGAAAAGGGGAAAACAAGATGTGTACTGCTTTTGAAGTCTTTGATGACATTGTTTGTCTTACATCTATCTGCCATTTAAAAACATGTTCTAGGAAGAAAACACAAATCTTTTATATGCTGTGCCACAGAGGAAAGAGAATTACTGTTTTTTCTGTTGAAACCAAGATTCAACAGAATCTTCAAACATTCAAATGTTTATGTATTTGAATTCAGGTCATGCAATTTCACAATATTAATTATTCGTTTCTGCGACACTAATTTATAAATAATAAAGCAAAAGGTTACAACCCTCAAGAGAGTAATACAGATTATAAACAGTAGGGGGAGCCTTTGCTCTAGCTATTCTCTAAATCTCTTCTGTGTATTGGAAGTATAAAGCAGATGTCCCCAGTGTTCCTTAGCGTGTCTGTTTTTAAATCCTTAAATAACAAACATGTGTTCTTAAAATCTAATTATTCCTCTTTGTATCCATGGCTGGAAAACTGGATTAGTCAGCTGTACACATCTTTCACTTGCTTTATGACTGTGGGCTCTCTTATTACAAGTGATTTTCTCTTGCTCTTGTAAATCAAGGTAAATAAAACCAATTTCTCATCTTATTCCCCTCGTGTTGTTTTTGTGTCCACATGGAATATTTTCTAGCATGAAAGAAACAATATATACTTAAGCATGTTTAATTTATGTAAACTGTATATGGTAAATACTTAAATACAACCCTAAACAAGACCTTTTAAAGAATTTTTCAATCTGTCTCTATTGTTTAAACAGTACCTTGTGTCATATACAGCAGGCTAATGGTTAGGCACATTTGTATGGCATCTTTAATGATTTTGTTTATTCAAATCTAAGAAAAGTTTAACATTAAACATTTTACATAATGAAAGGTAATGTATTTAGTGCCAGTGTCCCTCGTGCTTAATCCACATAATTGAGCCTTTATATTGCAGACAATAGGCAGTGTAATAGATAAGGGTGTGGATCCAGAATGTCAGCTATCAGGTCAAAAGGAACACATGCTTCTATTTGAACAAAACAACCTGTTTTTGTCTTTTATATTTGCTTTAGTATGATATACAAGCACAAGGGCTAGGCAATTATTTCAATGATGCTTTGTATTTCTGGCCATTATTTCTCAATCAAAGATAAAACAAGAAGACACACTCCTAAATAGCAACATCAACTGTAGCCTAGGGCTTTTTCTTCAGCAGAAATAAAATATAAAGGTCAGCAAGAGTACACATGAAAACATCCCTTTAAATGATAACAGAGCCCTATCTTTATTGCTGCAGGATGGTTCTAGTTTAAAATAATCTTTTTCTCTGTAGATTTTCTTCTTAAACCACCACCTGCTCTGTCTGAACCTATTATCTGCTGGAATAAAATTAGTTTTTATAACTCATTTGTGGTTTCCATTATCATCAGTCGCTTGCCAATACTAAAATGCACAACGTTCGAACTGATTGGCAGTAAGCCTTTCTTCCCTGTTAGCTGTCTGAAACCATTTCAAAGTGTCCTTAAAAAGGCCATTTTATGTTTTTTTTCAATTTGGCCAAAAATCTTTCCACATATTAGCATTTTTTACCATGGATGATGTAAGCCTTTTGGCCAGAACAGTGTTCTGTTTTAGGGACTCCAGGGGCAATGTCTGGGATCAGTACTTATTAAATTAGTAGTAGACTGTTGTTGTCTCTTAACAGTATCTCTTGTCAGCACTGTTATACAAAAACTCTCTCATATGATAAACCACAACAGTTTACACAGCCAAAAGTATAACTTGTGTTTGTATTCAGACTCACATCACCCTGGACAAAGTAAATGTTTCCACAACTGGGACTGTGTAGTTTTATAATAGAATTTGTTGTATTCTTTTGACTTTTAATTACAGCTATTCAAATTTTAAAATGGTGATAAATTATCCATGATATAAATATCGTTAAGCAACTATCATTTAAATAAGTACCATGCAAAAGATTATGCTGACTAGACAGTTCAAAGTATGAGGAGTGTATGAACACTGGGTATGAAAATGGGAAATCAACAAACAGCCTGATACTGCCACAGAACTGTCTTTTCAAGACTGAGGTGACAAGTGATTTATTTTCTACACCGGAACAGGGAAGATTGTTACATTTAAGATTCATATCCAATTTCAACAAATCTTTTATCCTGTATTTTACTTTAGTGAGTTATGACCATAATTTCTATCCTATTAAGTTTTCAAACCTGAAAGACATCAATAAGTTTTTCATTTTCACTCAATTATAAAAGAGACTCTCAAATATAGGCAAAACATCAGGTTTCCACTGTGGTGTAAATTGCACATTGTTTACCAGCATCTTGATACCAGCTGCAGATTCATTTGTGAGGTTTTGACATTTTCTAAACACAAGTTAAACTACCGTTCCTACTGAATGCTGTAGCATGTTTGTAGTGTCTTTAAAACCACCAATTTGCAAGACAAAACAATGCATGCCTTCCCACTAAATCAAAGCCAATTCAATTTTCCATGTTGATGCAAATCCAAACAGTATAAACATAGCTGTATAAAATCTGGGATAAAAAAGCTACACTAGATCAAATGTTCTTTAAGGTTATTTTGCCACAGTAAAAGAAATGAAAGCATAGACCAGTTAAACAGTTTTGTACCCGAGACTGAAACAAATTTTGAATGCACTATATTTCAAATAATCTCAAATTATTTTACGGAAGAAACCACATAGAAATCAGTCTAAGTGAAAACTGCCTTACCCACTTGCAATTTGTGTGATTAATATATCCTGAAATGAAGTGAACAAATCTCATTGAATTTAAAGTGCTTCAAACTATGTTAAATCCAATTAAAAACAATAATGACATCATTCATCTTATTATTGATGACTGTATCACCCTTAACCATTGCTCTTTGCTACAATATACATTATAGATATGTACAGTAAGCATTTACAATAGAAGTGACTTATCACTGTTTTTTGATGACTAAAATGAATTTTCTATTGAGAATTTCTATTCTACGTTTATGTCTTATGTCTCTTAATATTGAAGAAACTTGGGTTCCACAGCCTTCAGAAACTACCCCAGATTTTGTTTCCTTTGGTAGACATTAGCTTACGCATTTCAGAAAGCTGGAATGTCAATTTGATAGTTACCTATTTAGCTGTTCTTGAAGCAGGTCTAACCTGTGTTCCACTTCTCCATATGTAATTTCACTTTCTGTTTCTGAGATGCCCCTCATAACTTGAGATTGTGCTGAATCATCTGGATATTCCTTAGACTTCTCAGAGTCCCATTCTTCACATCGAAGATCTGTCAGGAACAACAACAAAAAATTACAAATCCTATTTTTTCCATATATAGGGCAGCCATGTAGAGGGCATTATTATTAATCACTCAAACAATAAACCACAAAAATAGAACGTAATAAATCATCTATGAGCTACATAATTTTTTTTGTGCCACTCGAACCCCCTCTTGCAAGGATCACAATCCCAGCTGTACCACACATGACCAGAACAAGCAGGCTATCTCCAGCAGTGGGCTGTGAAGGATAAGGATCAATTGTGTCAACTGTTGTCTACACTGTGTGACTGAGTCAGTGATCTGAACTGCAAATTATTTATTCTTTTCCAGACATTGCATATTTTACTTGTTTTACGCAGGAATAAAACAAATATATTTTAACTTATTTTCTTTTGAACGAGAGTTTTGAAATTGGTTGATAACTGAAGTGTACACCAGTACTTAAAACAAATATAATGGATTTTTCTAAGCATTTGTTATTAAATGTATAGTACATGGGCTTTACTGCGAGCAAGCTGTGATCATATTGTTCTTTCACAGTGGTGACGGTGAAAAAAACAGACAGATAAATATAAATAATATTTGGAATAATTTGGACAACCATGTACACATTTGCACTTTTACAAAAACAGGGGACATTTCTTTCATAGAAATGATATGGTATCTGCAATATACAGATTTTTGAAATATGTAATACATTGTAAGTATACTTAAGCAATAAGAATTGCTTCAGGAAATACACCATAAATACATTCCAAGAAAAAAATAATATATTCTAATCATTTTTGTATTAGCTTAAAGCCAGTACCAGACAATAAAATTAGGTTCTGCGAGTAATATTTCACTAATTACAATTTGTAGGGCAAAACCACCAGTTATAAGCCACTCTATTACATTACCTACGGAAGATGCCAGCAATAATTTAGCTTGAGGTCAAAAGATGCAGAAACACTTTAGTGTGGTCTGAATACAGCAAGCCATAAACCATCATGTCTTAATTATCTAGAAATTCCGAAAGATTACATTTATCCACTTAGTTACTGAAAGAGATATTTTTATTGTTTCTGCTATAAAATGGCTTAATGTGAATCAATCTGGTTGGACAAGGTATAATCCACTACAGCCACACAATATTTCAATTTCTAAATGGATTTCAGGCAATCATGCTGCACTTTCATCAATAAAGACAAAGGCAACACACTGCATTCTGTGTTCTACCTAGTCAGGCTCAGGATGTGGTCATGTTTTGTTGCTTATCCTGTTATAATATGCCCTGATTTGGCAGAAAACAACCCTCACAGGTATAGCCTTTTCATCATTATCTTAAGTCTCTTTAAAAGCTTTAGTATGCTGTTGCCAGCCATTTTCACAGGAACACCAAGAGTGTGAAAGGCATTTAGCTCAAATCTCAACGGGAATGCAGAGGTGTGCTTGCATTGTCAGCCTATATCCCAAATCTTTCAATCTGGTCACTCCAGGACAGACTGCCTTTTTCTGTGGCAGTATGGTATTAACATCTTTAGAAGAAAGAACTGGGGCATAGACATCAGAAACGCATTTCAGGGAAAGACACTGTAGAGGATTTTACTAAAGCCTCTAAAAGGGCTATGATTTGACTTAAGCTTTGGAAAGGACTTACAGGCTCTGAATCTTTTCCATACTCATTTTTTTTCCAAAGTCAGTACAGGGCTTTGGGAATATATTATGAATTCTATTATGGATGTTCTGAACCAAATTGAATGATGCAGCTTGTATTATTTTGTTCTGCTTTATAATCAGACATATTGGATTGCAATCAAAGTGCATTTATGTTTGCTGCCTTAGTTAGCAGTACAACCTCATCATCTTATGTGAAGTATAAAATTGATGGGGGTCAAATAATATAATCAGGTGGGTAGCTGCGTCAGAATGCGTAGGCTGCAAAGGAACAAGTAATAGGTTTATTCCATGCTGAAAAAAAGAAGAAAGAGAACACAACGTTTCGGCCGTATAGCCTTCTTGAGGTGTCAAGACAAAAAAACTGACACCTGAAGAAGGCTCCACGGCCGAAACGTTGTGTTCTCTTTCTTCTTTTTTTCAGCATGGAATAAACCTATTCCTTGTTCAAATAATATAATGTTATATTATCAATACTAATTTACTATGAAATAATAATAATAATAATAATAGTATATCATTACAGTACATTTATATATCACTTTTCAACCCATAGCTTCATCAAAGTGCTTTACATTTAGGTGGATACCCATTTCAAAAAGTGCAGCACCTATGTGACTGATGCATGATAGTCATTATTCACCAGCAGCCCCAAAGCACAGTAGGTCAGGTGGAGAAGGGACAAATTATTTCACCAACCGAACATAGGGGAAAATTTCAATGGGCCAGATTGTGCAAGCCCAGAATGGAATTTAGTCAGGACACTGCTGTTAATAGTCTTACCTTTATGAACATTGCCCCCTTTACCCCCAAAAGTCAGGCTTCAGTTTAAAGCCTTATTTGAAGGACAGTACCCTCGTCAGCACTCTGCCCCTCCATGGTCACCATACTTGGGCAATAATTTAGAAATTCTGCTTCAGAGGGAAGATGCCCAACTGTTCGTCTGATATCACCATTTGCAACAGCAATCTTTTGTTTGGAAGTCTCTCATCCCAGTACTGACCTGACCCAGCCTTTGCAGAAATTTGGCTTGAAATTTGACAACATCAGGCCACATACAGTAGTGGTAGCACTGCTGGATGTGCCCATTAACAACACCCTGATAACCTGTAGCAGGCAACTAAAAATTCTCTTCATAACACATTCTATGGGGAGATCAAATAGTATACTCTGTGAAGTAAATCTAAGTGGATCATTTGAGAGTTAGGATTTCCGGAGGCAGAACAAGTACAGTACAGTCATATCACAAATATTGTACTAGGAAATGGTCTCTTGAGCAACACACTGAAGTTCATAGTCTGGGAGTAAGGATTCCCTTTACTGAGATGTTTCACTTAATGGGTTACTTCCTTTTCACTATTAAAATGTTGTGATCTCTTTTATGTATGGTTTTCTTCTAACAACTCTTTCTAGTGTTTGGGTAGCACTTTCTACTTTCCGATTAAATCTTATTTATTTAAAAAGGACTAGAGACACTGTATAATGCAAAATTGATTTGCTATACTGTATGTTCTATATGCCAAATGGTATTTTTTTAAAAACATCTGTCACGGTTGGGCCATTACCTTTGTAAGATTGACTCCTTTCTATCCTTCTGTTCCTGGATTCAACTTCACTTGTCTGGACAAATCCCAGTCCAGGCGTATGGTCCATTATGGAAGGGTAGCCGAGGATTCCAGAACACAGCTGCTTCTGTTCTTCATCTCCAGAGTTAGAAAAAGATAATGTAGGTTCTTTTCTTTCTTCTGACTCTTTCCATGAACACTGGGGATAAGGCAGCTTCTCCTGCGCTTTGTTATTTTCCTGTTCTTCTGTATTTTCCCCTGTAGAATCACAGTCAGTATGAACTGCTGGAACATAGAGTTCAGCATCACGGAAATTATCCATTAGAAAGAAGACAACTAAAAAACCTGAGCTCCGGGAGTAAAAAAAAAAAAGTTTTTTGTAATTTGCAGTTTGTACCAACTGTACAATGGCAACTTTGTTTGCAAAAGCTTCTTTTTCTACTCTGTGGAACTTTTCCATCAAATTTAGGGTTTTTAATATGAGACTGATGTCTGGGTCAATATCATCCAGGCCTCCAGAATCCCAGACAAGTTAAAAGCATTTTTACACTACACACACCTGAATATATGTGATCAAGAATATTAATATGAGGTAGGCTGAGTATACTCAGTGTTTTGCATTATTGGTGTCACAATGAACTACCTCCATTTAAAATGCAATTAGCAGTCATTGCCTCCTCACTAGATCCCACTTTATCAAAATATATTAACTACCCTCTAGGTGTAGGATGGTTTTGTTTAAGAATTTTAAAATATCATAGTTGTAATTACTGTACACTACTTACTGTAATTCTCTATTCTGGCTAAAGAGTACTATGGGGATGTCTCACTTAACAGCTAGAGAAAACAAATGTGCAGCCCTATAATGGATCAATTGGAAAGACTGAAATGCGAGTTAAATGGGCTCTGAGATTAGTGATCGGCATCACCTTTGTGTGAGGGATCGATGAAGAAAAACTCTCGGCAACTGAGCTGTGAAGCAAAAGGCAGCTCAGGCCTTATATTGTAATTAGCAGTTTTAATTATTTTTCATGGGGAAACATAATGAGCCAAAGGAGCCTTTATAGGGACAACATGGGATAAAAAATAAAAATTGAAATTGCTGAACACAGAGTATACAGTATATCAAATATATTAAAGCTCTTCAGTAGAGTTTTTATTATAAGCATCGGCCCTCTTAACAAAGTAATCCTACTTACTGTAATTACATTTGGTAAATGTGCAAAATAAAATACCCTGCAAATAAAATTATCTTATTTTGCATTTAAAGAATGAAAGAAAAGGCTTTTCTAACTATGTCAGAAAAGCCATACCCAATTCTGAGAGAGCATTGAGAAATATTATACAGGAGTGGAAGATGCAGCTTCAAGATCAGCCTGAGTAAATTATTTTCTCAGGCTGTAATACTGGTTATTTAGCATGACTCACTATCCTTGTGCATTCTGGTCGTTCCTGAAGTAGAATAGAAAACAGTTGTTTAATACAATTACGTCTGTTCTAAACACCGTACTAATGTTGAACACTACGTGGCAAATCCTATAAAACATGAGCCATGCTGGGATTTTATAGTCTTGAAGGATGCCATGTGAAGTAATTTCTTCTGCAGCACAGACTGCTGCTTGTGTTTGTGCCAGTGCTGTACACACTACATAATGAGTGATATTTTTGTCTTTCAAGCTATTAAAAGTACCAGTCCTTTTTAGCCGAGTTTGTTATAGCCAGTTATTATACCACTAGACTTGGCTACCTGTTTTAGCACTTGGAGCCGTGCTAACTTTCCTGGCCCCCACTCATTTTCCCAGTTTTGGAAAGGCAACATATTAATCTACTTGGCATATCAGCACAGGATGGAAGAGAAGGGCTCATGTGTTCCCCTGAAATGCGCACTGGCAGCTGACATTTTTCAAACTGCCAGCCACAGAGTGTCTGGAGCAGAGTCAGCTTCAGTTGAAGGAGTGATACAGTAGTAAATAATGAATGGGACATACTGCACATACAGTGAAAGAGATTATTTAGAATTTACCTGTGTCTGTTTTGCGGTTAAAAGAAATCTTTCGTCTGCGTCCTTTGCCATCCTCCTCATCAGAGTCGTTAGTATCTGAGAAGTCTGCCTGCAATTAAACAATATATATTAGATATTTATTTGTCTGTGTATGCTTCTTTACTAATACATCAAGCAGTTTTCATTTTTAGATGTTTACCTGTGAGAATTTTCAGTTTTTTAATTGCTAAAGGTGTGTACTTACTTCTGTAAAACAAATAGCATTAAACCTCTGACTTTAGCAGCAGGTAGAAAGGATCAAAACTGTAACATTGATTCTTGCATTGGTGTTCTGTGAATTTTGTATTTCTTTGAATTATGCATTTATATATATAGAATATCTTTTTATTTTTTTAAAGTGAATTTTATTTTACTTTCATTAATTTAAGGGATTTCTTTTAACTAATATACTTTTTCTGGCTTCTTTAGATTTAGTGAATACTATTATTCTGTGACTTTATCAAGTTTTAGGTCATACAGACCGAGGATTAATTGTAAACAGTCCAACCAAGGACATTCCACTGATCTAAAAATACACCAGATTTGACTGCTCTTATTCACCGTGTAATGCAATCTAAAAACAAAATATATCAGAAAATGCACACAGGGACAACAATGTAAGACTCACCAGACTCACATCCTTAGTTTCATTAGTATTCATGTATTAATCTTGCTATAATAAATATATAAAAAAAACTAAAACATGGATGTGATAAAGGTCAGCATAAGGCTAATCATTGAGTCACAAATGTTTTCTATCCCAATAATGAAAGCAATCCTAATAAAATACCTTTGCATTGTCATCTCGTAGATTGAAAGTGAGTTCTAAATTAGTCAAGAAATGGTCAGCAAATTCTGGATACATATCAAGCACTTCTAATAGATCTTCTCTTTGAATTTTATGCAAGTCACAGTAAGTTAATGCTCTGACATCTGCATTGGACTTTCCAGGTTTTGCGTAAAGGTGAATCATTTCCCCAAAAATGTCATTCTTCCCTAGAAGAAAACACAAATATTGTTCACATGAACAACAGCACAAAAATTGTCTTATTGGAGGTTTGTAGTAACCTTATCATAGCAAAAAAGTTAAAACAAATACACCTCCTATTTTCTTAGATGTTTTGCATTTGAAACCGTTTATTATATTATTCTGTTATATCACTTGCAGTTTTATTATCCTTTTAGGTAAAGTTATGGACTGATTTGAGTCCTGTCTTTCAAGTCAGCGTCAATTTGTCTCGCTTGATGATTGTAATTACAGTTATGTGTTGTGCAGCTTGGTGTCCCTCAGGATCTCCTGCTTGGTCCCCTGTTGCTTTCTGTCTATATCCTTTATTTTGGGACATGAATACAATCTTGATTTTCATTTGTATGCCAATTGTACTTAATCACAGGCAGATACTGATATTTGCCAGCCAAGGAAGTTTAATCAATGGTCTTATCACTGACTATAAATGAGATCTTCTTATCTTAACTGAAACCCAGACAAGACTACATTATACCACATTGTTATGGCAAGGTGTAGACAGACCTACATCTACATCTTGAATTACAAGACTCATAAGTTGTATGTTTGAAGCCAAAATACTCTCTTCAGAATTCAACTTTATATACAGTTTACAGACTTGGCACCTATTCAACATTTCTGTCAGAGTTTTATAAATTTCCATGAATTGATATATTTGGTAGTATAATAGTCCTACACTATCTACTCCCAGTAACACCTTTGGCCTAGCTAGTATTTATGGCACTGAAATTCAGCATTTAAACAGTCTTCAAATGCAATTCCTTCTAATTCTTCTCTTAAATCTGACCAGCAAACTGCAGAGATATATTAAAACTCTGCACCTTAACTCCACAGTTGTCTTTAGATTTATAAAGAATTTAGAATGCAATCACCACCACCAGATTTTGCCGAATCACAAACAGGTCAAATGCTATTGCAAGTAGCACTCTAGACAGTGCAACATCACTGAGAATCAAAAGGAATAAAAAAAAAAACTCCCTGAATTGGGAGAATTGACATTCACTCAGATTAGAATGTGTCATCTCATTTTCAAATCACTTACTCCTGGTGAGGGTTGCAGACAAATTAGTACGTCTTGAAGGTAAACACAAATAGGAGCCATAAAGGCACTTTTTTACAGAGGGACAGCATTATAATAATATTTTGTGATTTATATTTATTTTCATAACCACATCATTCAAAATTCAACACAACCTAAGAAAAATAACCGTCTCGCACCCCACCAAAAACCTGCTTACCCATCTTCCTCAGTGGCAGCCCTTTCCTAGTTTCTACCTAAGAAGTTGCAAAATACCAACAGACAGCAACAATTCAACACGGTCTGACTGTGTCAGCCGCAGCACTCCTCTGCCACTGACACCATGGATATAACAAGAATAACACATTTTAAGAATATAATAGAAATAAGAAGACCAAGATCCAGTGATACTGGGAGAGGGAAGAAGAAGGCAAAAAGAGCTCCAACAATGTTTTTAGCTACAATCAGACATGTCAGCCAGATCTGTGATTGCTGCTGTGAAAGAGCCAGATTGGAAACATCACCCACCATCCTTGCATGTACACAGCATTTGTGCATCTAAAATAAGTTCAATTCTTTACCCATGAAATTTTGCACCCATTTGAGTGATGCGTGGTGGTGATTCTGCACCTGAAGATGTGTTACACAACTGTATAACAGATTATACAGAAAAATGGGAAAGTGTTTCACTAACTGAATGGAGAAGGTACTTCAGTAAGGCTAGATTGTACTAACCCAGGACATTGAGATTAACACCCTACTCCTTTGAAAAATACCATGTGATCTTTAATGACCAAGTTGTCTAGACCTTTAGTTTAATACCACATCCAAAGGACAGCACTTCAAACAGAACAATGTCTCTGGTTATCATCAGCTTCTATCACATCTGTGTGAAACCTAGCCAGGACCACCAGCTACTTAACAACTACCATCCTATTTCCAAAGACACCTTTCTTTAAAAAAATGGCAGTAGCAGCTCAGTTAAACTCTCATCTTGAATCTAATGAGCTTTCTGGACCTTTACAGTCTGGCTTTTGATAGAGATTCAGTAATGGATTTGCGCTTGTTAAGGTAACTTGCTGTTGGTTTCTGAAGTTTGGTCTCATAATATCCTTATCTTTCTGGACTGAAGTGCAGCTTTTGATGCTGTCAACCATGACATGCTGGTTAATTTCATGGAAGATTCTGAGGATAACTGGGAACCAATTTGTAAATCATAGCTGTTTAAACCTGTTATCCCACTTACTCAGGGTGCTGGCACTTTTACTATTTTGTATTCACATCTTTCCTTTTGGTCACATTATTCTACATGTTGAACTTGAGTTTTACTGCTATGCTGATGACACTAAATTTGGTGAGGCTTACTTGCAGAACAAAACAGACAGCATGTGTCTAAAATTAAGATATAGATGCAAGAGCCAATTCTGAACTGTAACAAAATGAAGATTGTATTCATAAACTGACACCATCTGCTTCATATTTGTCTTCCACCTGTATAAAATTTCTTGGTTTCTTGGTTCTCCAGGCTCTGAGTATCTGATGCTGAATTATTTATATATAACCTTATCTCACAGATTACACTATTCCTATGGCTTACCTACTGCAGTATCTTCGAATGTAAGGTGTAATACAGTACAGTATGTCCGGACATCTGTAGGTCATGTGCTAACTAGTACTCTAGATCAACATACATCTCCTATTCTTTGTAAATTACACTGGTTTATTATAGAATTTAGATAGACTGGAACATAAGGTTATACTGCTCACTTACGGCTTAAAAATCTTACGGCCTAGCTCAATGTTATCTTTTCTAGAGAATTTGTTATATTAATATAGTTCAACACTAACGAGTTAAACACATCTGTGGATCTTTTCACTATACTGTAGTAATTAAGATGTTATTTACTCTTAATCTAGATTAATTTGCTGCATTTTCCCTCTTTCCTTTAATGATTTTATTTGCGATTTTATACAAAATAAACATAAGGTACAGACTAAGACAGTAAGACATTTTTTAGATTTATTAAGTAATTCTAGGATGATGGGAAATGGACAGTTGCTGGAAGACCACTGAGATAAAGCTGTCTGTGTGTAACCTATCGATTAACTGTGCAACTGCAGTGTACAGTATATTGTGTCAAACACTCTGCCAAGATATGCGGGCCAAATTCAAACATGTAAATGTTAGAACTAACTAATCATCCCACATTAAATATCAACATTTGCTACTGAAGCATGCGAAACTAGAGGAGCATTACTTAAGATAAAAATCAAGTAAAAATCCTGTATCTGAAGTGATTATGGTTCCTCCTTTTTACTTTTTGCTTTTTAGTTTATAAGATTTGCTTAGGACTCATTGTACTTTGATATTATTATGCCAGCAGATTCTGTAAAGCCCATTCACTGTGTAAGATAGACATGTTTAAGTAAGGCTTAACCTGTACCACCTGCTTGAAGCCAACTGTGAGATACTGGAAAAAATCCTCTAGTCATTTGAAAGACTTGTCAATAACACTGAATAGTATAACTGAATAGCAGAATTGACTTCACATACTACGTGGGGAGCAGAAGACTAAATCAAAATAATATGCAATTCAATAAATATTTCCCTTCTCTTTTAAAAACTTATTTGCAAAGCTCTTTACATAGGACTCTTCACAGCTGACAAATCTTTTTACAAAAAGCTGCAAAACTGAAATGTCTTCCACCAGGTCAGAACTGCAAAGAGATATTATTTTACAAAGACAGAACAAGTTGGGGTTTTTCCTTGCATTGTAGTTAGTGTGGGAGTGCAAAGCTATTTTTTTCACAGAAAATGAAAGCTGCATTATGAGTAATCTGACAAGATCTGCATTATTAGGAAGCTGGCAGCAGTAATTCAGATACATTAGTTCATCCCTAACAGTCTTTTTTTTCACTGCAAATGAAAAACTGTCTAGTCTAGACAAATGAAAAAAAAATCTAAAATCACAAGAAAGATGCACATTAAAGGATTTTGGCCATAACTGCTAGCAGCAAATTTACCTAAGCAATATATATATATAAAATAATCTTAAAGTAATATATGGAAACAGAGATCACAGCAAAACGTGGCAAAAGCTGTTAAATATAGAAATGTATTTCTACAGTATGTAAATAAATATTTTTTCTATTACCTCCACTGCTTGGTCAACTGCAAGACCAAGACTAGTCATTTTAGCTCAAACTGAAAACAAATCTAGCTTCAACAGGTAAGCTTTCTTTATATGAGAAATGTGAGAACAGCAACAACATAGATTTAAATATTTATTTGAAATGGATTTCAATTCATTTTGTAGAAGGAGGATACCCGGACATTTTTATGGAAAATAAGTAGCTAATGAATGATACTGTATACTGTAGTTTATGCTGTACACGCTGAACATACAATTCTTATTAATATGGCAGGGTGACAACTCCCTATCATTTATTATATGGAAGATTTTTTAATGTAACCCCTACAGAAGTATTGTATGTTTTGAAACTGTATATACCTTAATTAATAAATATATATAAAGCACATTTTTTGGCTCTTTCTCAGAAATGACCAGTGGAGTTTGTTTTTCTGCCCACACTGCTTTAAAATTACAGAGAAGCCAGAAATCTCACCAAACCAACTGCAATCTATTAGAACACAAAAAAAGGATTGGAAGGTTTGTTTTTAAACCACATGGGGAATGTTCTTATTAAATAAAAGAGTGCAGAAAAGTCACAGGTATGAAGTACTACTGCAGAGCTGTACAGCTATTAAATGCAGAGCAGTTTGCAAGGGCAAAAATGCAGATATATACAGGTAGTTAGTCTGTAACCTTACATATACATCAATAATATCTTTAGAAAGGTCTGCAGTTAAAAAAAAACTTCTGTATTATTTATCAGAATGCAAAATTAGAAGCATTAGAACAGGTAACCAATTGCATTCTCATACTAAAGCAACCATAGTACCAAAATAGCAATGTACTGTAACAATGATGCACTACATGACTAATGTTAAAAATAACTATATTACAAAATCTGACTTTCATGAACAAAAGAGAACATACATTGTACAGCAGTAGTGTGTTCTCTTGTTGTGTTCCACAGCAGGCAAACATTTTTGCAGCTCTGTGTGACTTCTGAAACATAGGTATCTGTAAGGGTTAGTGTGTAATATTAGTACATCGTCAACTCTTTCAGCAATAAGTGACTATCTGTTTGGAAGTAGCAATTATTTTCTACTCCCTTGGAAAGAGAAGACCTCTTTGACTTGAAACGCTGCCAGCTTTAATGTACTCTGTGCTGGGCTGAATCAGAAAATGAATGGCTGCATAGTATCTTAGTTGGGACATAATACTGTGCACCTATCCCTCAGGGAATGTCAGTCTCTGCAAATTAGCTAATAATATATTTCAAACAGCAATCCTCTACAGGCCAGACCTTAAGTGTTTCACCTATTTCATCTAAAAGTGAAGTACTAGAAAGTATGCAATTTTTCTTTATTACACATAGCACTTCTACTTGTCCAAAATACCATAATCATCTGTTGTTCAAAGTGTTATTTACAGCTTCTTATGAATGCTTGTAGCAGCTATGAGAAACAGTGAGAAAATTATCATCAGTTTTGCCACTGCACACTCATCAGACAACATTGCTGTGAATAAATAAATCTGCACACTGAATACTGTTAATACAATTAGCCACATTTTACATTTTTCTTTAAGCTTGTTATGATCCAATTTCCATTTCTATCAAGAAGAAAAAAAAATCATGAAAAAGATATACAGTATGTACTGTATAACAATGGAACAAGTAATAGGTTTATTCCATGCTGAAAAAAAAGAAGAAAGAGAACCTTCTTCAGGTGTGTCAGGTGTGAAGAAGGCTCCACAGCCGAAATGTTGTGTTCTCTTTCTTCTTTTTTTTCAGCATGGAATAAACCTATTACTTGTTCCTTTGCAGCCTAGGCATGCTGACGCAGCTACCCACCTGAACTACTGTATAACAATGACTGGCATCCTGGATATAATTCCCATTACACATTTTGTACAGTATTTAAATTTAATTAAAGGAACAATATTGTTTTTGTATTTTTTTCACTAAACCTTCAGAACGAACTTGTCCTCCCACTCAAATGGACAAAATTAAAGTATTTACTTAATTTTCTCTGTTTGGCAAAGCTTTTTGACAGAACCAGAAAAAGGACAAGCCTAATACACCTAATCAGTCCTGCTTTTAGTTACTTCACAGCATTAATACATTTTCAAAAAAAGAAAAGAGACTTTTTTGCTGCATTTCAGGTTTAATTGTCGCACTGTACAGTGGAGGACTAGTTTTGTCTATGTTTATTTATTGTATGGAGTGTAACGAGTTCAAAAGCATGGACATTTTCAGGAGCAAAGAAAGTCTGATGGTTCCATTTTTACATAAATGATTGGGCAATTCCACGGCTGCGTTCACTGAAATGTGGTGATAATGCTTCTTTTGGAACACATTTGTATTAATGCGTTTGGGTTACTGCACTGCACAAAGAGTTAATTATAATAACATAATATTAACACAGTATCCACAGGATACTTACCAAGTATTGCAACAACAATGTCATCCTTCAGGATTTCAATGGAGCCCCGAGACAGGAAGTACAGTGCAGTCAGGACATCTCCAGAATGCACCAGCGTGTCTCCGGGAGGAGCATGAGTGGTTTTAAATCTCATGGCCAGAGCTCGCAGACAACCTTTGGTAGCTCCTCTGAAAGCTTTGCAGTTTTGAAGCAAGCTCTGGTTGAGGTGAAGGCAAATATCAGCCTGCAGACATTCCGGAAACCCCTTTAGGACCTAAGCAGGAACATTTTAAAATAAAAAAAAACGCAAGAACTATCAATGCTAATTATAGTCATCAGCAGACAAAAGAATACAGGGACATACACAAACAACAGATGTATACTACCATACACTTTCAATCAATAAAGTAATCAAATTACTTTCTGAACGTAAGGTATTTTTCTGAAATCAATTACCATATTCAATACAAAATACAAAAGATTAAAGGATAGATTTTCCAACTGTGGTATTCCTAGGTCGGAAGCAAACTGTATAATATCTGAATTAAATAAAGTAAATAAAAAATGAAGCTTTCCTTCTGTACAACTGGACAGTACAAACTATAAAAACACTACATGGCCAAACCATGGGATCTCAATAGCTTGCTACAACAGTTTCTGTTCTGATCTTTCTCTTCCTTCAGATTTCATAAGATACATTTTTTGTTTTCGGTCCTATTCAGTTAACATACACAAACTCCAAATAATTCTTCAAGGAAAAGGAGACAGATATGAATTTTGAAACATGCATATTTATGTAGGAGTCAGAATTCTAATGTAAAAATAGAAATAATTTTAATAAGGCAAAAGAATACATCTTCCTGCCAAATAAAGCTAAATATATTTGATTAAACTGATTAAACTGGCATTACTATTACTCCTAATACTAATAACAAACCTACTCATTTATCATCATTATTGCTACTTACTTAATTTTTACCTCTAGTATTGTAATCACCAAAGAATTTCACAAATGTAATTAAAAAATTGCTTTTCAATATGATTATTTTTTTATTATTTCAAACCATGCCATTTCTCTTAAAAACGTTTTTTTATTTGAAAACAATTTGATGAAAGAATTTTAAAATAATGCTTTTTCAGGAATTTTACAAAGATGATGGGAGTTTGAAAGAACAATTCAGTATATTTACTCAAAGAAAAATCCTGTTGTTTTTAAAATATCTGAGTAGGAGCATCATTTGTCATCTTTAGATGCCAAAGTACCTTCAGAATTGTTTTGTAAAAACAACTTACCTCTCTGGATCAGAGGGATCAAAAAGAGAACTACAGTAGTTTTCCTTTTTAAAATAAAAAAGTTAGAGTCTATTTTTCTAAAGTATAAAAAACAACTTTGCTGTCTGTTTTTTACCATTTAATATATCCATTATTCTCAGCTACAGTACAGTTTATTTGCTAAAAGTATAAACAGTATATTTTCAATATACATACACAGTTCAAATAAATATATTTAGCTTTATTGCTAATTGTTTTCATGGCGTATTGTTCACTGTTCTAAAATGATTATTCCAAAAACTTTATCTTTTAGATATTTACATAATTTATTTTAAATAATAATTTATTTTGATAAAACTATTGTTATTGTTATGTTTTATTATGCACTCAAATCTCAAAATATTTAATAATTTTCATGTCATTCTTTGGTAACTGCAATTGAAATCTAATCTTTATATTTTGTATAGCAAATTACCATAATTTAAGTGAAAATACATAAAATATTTTACTAAAATCTTCTGTACTGAAGAATAGTTGTCTTTTGCTTATGAACTTTTCATATTTTCCGAGAGTGGTTTGCTATAAGTAGAAAAAGAAAATAGGCTCTAGGTCATAAAAAGAGTATACCAAATTTGTAAAAACATTATTAGAAAAATATTTTTCAGAATAAGTCTAAAGCCGATATCCATAAGAGCAGTTAGTAAATGCTTCAGTAGCTATAAATGCAGCTTTGTGAGATTTTAATAATTAGAAAAAGTAACAAAATATTTGCCAGGTGCAGGTATGTTTTAAAAAACATAAATATATGTTTTCTTCCAATTTAATGATACAATATATAGAAAATCAGAACCGAAAGCGTGCTGATTTCTGTATCTTAATTTGTTTTTAGAAGTGATATGAAAATAATGGTAGCATTTTTAAAGACACGGATTTCATGCAGAAAGCAAGGTTGCAGATCTACATGCAAGTCAATCTGTGGCAAATGCACAATGTTTGCAATCCGAAGAGCCACACTAATTAAAAGCTGGCATGCATGTGTTTGAGCTGCAAAGAAAAGGAAAAAGCTTGGCTGCTGTGTTACTACAGTGTATATTTATATTTATTTTTTTCTCAATGAAAATAGAAGTCACCATATACACATGAACCAAAGTCTTGTGCATGACTTGGGTGAGAGAAATTAAACAAACACTGAATTTTATTAGAAACAGATCGTGTTATTCCACTGTTTTCTTTAGGTTGGAAATCATGCCGAAATGGCTCTGCTCATCTCTCCTACTTACTTCTGCAAAGAAAGTAATTTTAAAAAAGAAAGCTATTTGAAAGCCTGAAAAAAAATCCACAAGCAATGATTTCTTATAAAAATTGTAATCAGTTCGATTTTCACATAAATACCTCCTGCTCTTACCAGAGTTGTGTAGTCATTCCATTAGATATGAAGCAGACAAGAAAAAAGGACAAGTGGTTTTTAAGTACATTGAATACAAACAATCCATTTGGTTGTAAGCTTTATTATCATTTTTCCAGATGGAATGGACTAGTATTTTGTTAATTGTGTTAAACACAATTTCCTACAATGTTACTTTTGATAAGTACAAGAACTAACAGCAGAGTGCATTCAACAGAGGTAGCATAGCTATTATCACTAGTGTTGGTTTAGCATTTCAAAGAAGTAGTAATATGTAATATGGTATTATAAAGAAGTTAGTTATGGTGTTGCTTCCATATTTTTATTGGTAAATTGTTGTAATTATGCACATACCATATTCATGTCGATGCCATTAGTATATGTCCAAGCATGTTGGAAATACTCTTCCAGTCTCTGCCGAAGAGGGTTAGGAATCTGATGGAATCGGATAAACTCTTTCACCCGAAGCATCTGCATGTGGTACCTTGCTGTGCCAGAATACAGCCTCTGTATAATTGCTGACACATTCCCAAAGATACTGGCGTACATCAGCGCTACGAAACACAGCAGATAAAAAAAAGTCCTCATGGGAATTTAATTTGTACTGTTGCCTCGTTTTCTCTTTTCTGCTGGAAACTTTTACGTGTAATTTGATTGTCGTTTTCATGCATGAAATGATCATTTCATCTACATGAAATAGGACAAAAGAGAATTAATTGCAAAAATAAAGAAGTAAAGCTTTAGTAACAGTGACAAAAACTGACATTATCAGGTCTAATTGTTGTCTGAAAACAATCAGGACACATGCTGTAGCTATGAGGTGCCGTTTAGGCCATTATTCAAACTTTACCTCTCATACACACACCAATTGCTCTCACATACACACAAAATACTCTCTCACATGCACAAATCGCTCTCACATACACCACAAATGCTCTCATACTCTCCATTTTACCTCTTACATTCATACAAAATGCTCTCACACTCTCCATTTTAGCTCTCGCATACACACAAAACGCTCTCACATTCACTAGTTTTACCTCGCACATACACATAAAACACTCCTTCACAATGTGAATGTGAGAAACAGAACTAGTGAATGTGAGAGCGTTTTCTGTGTGAGAGGTAAAATGGAGAGTGTGAGAGCATTTTGTGTGTACGTGAGACCAATCTGTGTTTATGAGCGGTAAAGTTTGAATAATGGCCTAAATGGCCCCTCATACATAGCTAGTACATTCGTGCATTACCCCTACTTTCTGTTCGTTATTGATCCTATATAAGATTTTAGAGGAAGTTTAACTGTATTGTAATTTAAAAGACTGAGAAAGAAAATAATGTTTTTGTGCTGTACAAACACAGGGTAATTTGAGCAAAAATCCTTCTTTAGCTCTAAAGAAAGAAATGTGAACACAGAAGTAAACTGGTTCAAAACCCTGGTTTCGACATAGTTGTAAAACGAAATATTTTTGACTGAAACATTCCAATTATTTTTTTAAATCATTTAAACTCCGAGTACAGTTCACAGTAGTCTTTTATAGACTGATTCCTGTATGTTATTCACATTCATAAGCCTGATCAGATAGATCTTTTAAAAACTACACTAAACATGTAGGAAGTGAGGAGAAAACAACACACTTAAGGGAATAGATACAAACCTTCTGTAAAATAGAATAGTTAAAAGTTTAATTGCCACTCACAGCCAATCAGCATGACGCATATGGAGAAAATTTTTTCAGAGTTGGTATTTGGAGACACATTGCCGAATCCAACACTTGTCAGACTGCTGAAGGTGAAGTACAGTGCAGTAACATATTTGTCCTTAATTGAGGGTCCAGAGCTGGCATCGCTATAGTTGTACCGCTTCCCAATCTGTATCCCGAGTGAATCAAGCCAGCCAATTTTATGCACCAGATAAGGCCTTTCCACATTTCCAATGGCATACCAAATGCAAGCAAGCCAATGTGCAATTAGTGCAAAAATGCACATAAGCAGCATCAGTACTGCGGCACCGTATTCAGAATAGCGGTCCAGCTTACGAGCCACTCTCACCAGCCGCAACAGTCTTGCTGTTTTCAAGAGCCCAATCAAAGTGGTTGTCTAAGGACAGAACACAAGGATATCATATTAGTTTCTGAATTACTTTTGTGATGCATTCAGATTATCAAGTATAGAATAATAACAGAAATCAAAAGAGATACAGCTGACACAAGACAACAGTGACAACTTTATGTAATGAGTACTCATCCTTTGACATGGAAATAGGATTAAAGGGAGAAGGTTAGGCCTTGCTTAACTTGATCTTTCAACAAGATACAACAGCAACAGACAGACACGGAGCATATGGCTTGACATGTTAAGGTTTTCAGAAGGCATTTAATAACGTTCCTCGTGAAAGATTATTTCTGAAATTGCACACAGCACGCATTCAAATTAATGGGGATATTTAAATTGAGAACTGGTTAATGGACAGAAAATGAGAATACATATAAAAGGCCTCATTAAGAATAGAAGTTTGGTAAAAATAAAGATGTTGCCAGTCTGGATCAATTCAGTGTAGAATGACCACTTACAGTATATTTCCAGATTTAAAGGAATAGGAATGTTCTTTAAGAGGACAATCACACTGACACGCTAAAATGGCTGAAGTTGTTTACAGCTGAACAGAGAAGGCTACAAGGAGGTGCTGATACAAGCCTTCAAAGCCCTGAAAGGCAATTACAATGTTAACCCAGGGATTACTTGCAGAATCGGTAGAAAAACAAATCAAACACATCAAACACAAACCAGAAAACACAAGTGGAAGTTACATGGAAAAGCATGTAAAAATATAAACAGGAGGTAATTTTTACACAAAGAGGGGGTCTGGAACAAGGTATTAGGTACAGTAAATAAATCAAATAGGCTAGATGCGTCAAATTTCCTTTCTCGTATAACCTTTCTTATGTTCTAGACTTTGAAAGTCTAAAGCTTTATGCTTTATCATAATCACCAATTGCTACACAGTGGAAGCTTTATTATTTTAATTAGCATGCTTACTGCAATTTGTATATAACACTGATCCTACCCGTTAAGTATTACTTAACCTATTCACAAACCTACAGTAGACAATAAAGGAGATGTGCAATCATTATGACTAACATAATGACTAACTGATCCAAACCTAGCCATTATTTGTATACTAAATTTCCCTTCAATAAAAAATAGCATGTTGGGCTAGTTTGAACAATGACAACAACAGAAAAGCAATTCTATCAAAGCTAAGCTAGCTGCACTTCTATATAAACATCTTGCTTTACTTAATCTTGGCATGTTTCCATGGCCAATGGGTAAAATCTGAATTAACATGAAGTTTCAATAACAACCAGCCCTGAGATATAGCAAATCCTCATTCATAAGTCATGGTGTAGGCATAATAATTCAAAAAGACATTATGCTTTTACCCTAGATGTCACTGTTTAATTGATGAAGTTCATTTACATTTATTTGCAAATTTACATGAAATTTGCTAACCAGTGTAAAATTAGATTTGTATGTATACCTGGCACTGAATATTCAGTATTATGGGTCATAGCAATTGCTGACAATACTGTTTATTTTGTGTCTTCAATAGCCTTTTGATAAAAAAAATAAAATTGATCTAATATAGAGAGATGAACTCCTCAATTTCTGTACATCAATTCTTGTTGTGCATATATGTACTCCAGGATCTTCTGTACAATCTATTGTTTAGAAGTCAGCACTTGCACTGATAATTTGAAAATTCTCTCACATATAACCAAATTAAATCATTCAAAAAGGTAGCAATACTAAAACACCTCATACTAAGCAGAAAGCTGCCATGGTCAATATTGAGTTTGGCATAGTTTCAATTACAAATCATGATAATATTGCACATTTGTAACGAAGTGACATTTTCTTATGAATGGCTGATATATATATATGTAAGCATTTACGCAACACTACAAGGACTGCAATTATGTCTTGTGAATTCACAATAATTCTGGAATGGATGAAATTGAAGCTGATAAAATCATTCATTATACATTCAATGGTCTATTTTTTCACAGAAAATGAAAGCATTAGGAACATCACATTTGAGAATTAAAACTACAAATTCTACTCATACAAGACAGAAACAAAATTGGAGCTGTTTCTTGCTCGACATCTAAAATGGATGTCATTTCTCTTACACCAATGACCTTGGTTATGAGCCTGCATGCTTCACAGATGGGCAGAGTGTGGTAATGTTAACCTGCAGATCATTTCATGACTGCCAGTGCACAGTTTTATTTTGCTCAAATGCCTGGGAATAATGTTGGAGAAATAAGACTCCATTGAAATGTTTTTTTCCGAGCCAAAGCCTTCATTTAGTTAGACGCTCATTCAGATTGGTGACCTATGCAGGTCCTATGGGGTACCAAACACAAGACTGTTGAAATATAATCTCCAGTTTACAGTAAATCTTTACTAATCAGTTTTGGTTTTGCCATCCATTTTTCAGTTCAGTAGTAATTAATTCCAAAGAACTATGTTCACATAATAAACTTGTATCTTGAACACTATGACAAAAATATTGAGGTACTGTATCAAGGTTGGTACAGTAAGTATCCATTCTTTATATTGCATTAATACTGTAACATCATCACAATCTTTTTTTGTGTGGAAAAAAAAACCAAGTGCACTGATTCACATCTTCTTACACTTTGCAGCTGGGAAAGAGCTAATAGCTTGATACCAGGAAAAAGCTTTTATTGGTCCTGTTTTGAAGATTGTATCAGTTTAGGATATTAAACATTAACACTGAGAGGCTGTAGGAGATATTCATTTGTCACAGCATGTGGGAATGCATTCATAGCTCTGTCTTTTCCATCCACAGCTGGTGTCCTTGGAAAGCTAAGCAGGATGTTTTATCACAAAGTTGAGAGTGTTGTCTAAGATCTTTTTCCATTGGGTTGTAAGCAGTTCTATCTGCACTGGAAGCAAGCATTGATAGACTTTTTTGCTTCCACAGTTGCATATATAAGACCTAAAGTATATTATAAATAACCAAAATCAAAAGAGTAAGCAATGTCAGATTACTTATACTGTACCTTATTGACCTATAGGTAATGCATCACTTCCTATCATTTGTATTGTGTTCTATCATCCTTCATGAGGGGTTTTAAACACCAGAAAAACTCGATATCTTGTGTTTATTGTCTCCTGACAGGCTTCTTACAGTCCGGGAAAGAAAATTCCTGTCCTGGTATAACATTGTGTTGCATTGTGAATATTGACTCAGTCAAGTTATTGCAGTATGGCGACAACACATATGAAATATCATATATGAAATTATCACTTTCCGGTATTGCATTTGATGATCATATACTGAAGGTCAAAATAGAGTTGCTTTTGTATGTTCTATTTTATAATGTTAAAATCCCTCTACTCATATTTATGTATAGATTATTTTGCTACTGTAGGTACGCCAGTTTCCTCCAAAGCTCCAAAGACAGGGACAACTAGTATCTCTAAATTGTCCTTGTCTGCTTGTGTGTATCTGTGTGCTCTGTGATGGGCTGGTGTTCTTTCTAGGGTGTAGATAGAACCGGCCTTATGCTTTATGTTGTTAAGATACAGTAGGTTCATTTGAACGCTTACTCTTAATCCATTGTTAAACATTACCATAGTACACCAGAGACATTGGAAAAAGGGTGAAAATTTTGGAAAATATTCTGTTAAAACAATGAAGGAAGTTTGGAAATTCCCTCAAAATTACCATGGGAACAGTCTAGATAGAATAGTGCTGTGCTTCCGACAACAGAAATGAACAATATTCTTAATAAACATGATTCAGTCCCATATTAGATTAGGTTACAGTTGGTAAGTTAGTAATAAGTCAATTCTTAGTACATATGTAAAGTACTGTAGATGAAATGGTAATACTTCAGGTGGCAATTGTTTTACATTTTTCTAAATATTAATAAATATTAAATAAATATGTACCTGTATAATACTGTATATAATCATAATCATATCTTTACATTCTAAAATGTATCTCCACACTGAAAGTTCAAGAAGGTAAATGCATCAACATATGTAGGCTGCAGAGGAACAGGGTAAGGTTTATTCCGTGCTGAAAGGAAAAGAAAAGAGACACAATGCTTCAGTTGAAACATTGTGTGTCTTTTCTTTTCCTTTCAGCATGGAATAAACCTTTACTGTTTCTCTACTGTTGTACTGTAATCATTTCGCAGAACATTTATTGAATAACCTTTTTGATTTTGTGAGTTAAATTGTCCAAATTAACATTTCCACTGTTAATTAACATATTGCTGAGATCTATTAGCTTATCAACCCACAATGCACTTACTGGTATTATTCTGGAAAATGTCATTCATTGTTAACTGGACTGAAGCACTTGCTGGGCAGACAATATATGACATTTTGCAAGTACAGTACAAATGCAAGTATATTAAAGTTAATGGAATCGCTGTGAAATATTAACAAGTGTTCTTCTAAATAAGAAGACAGGATTTATTATTTGTATTATTTTCAAAGATTCATTCTATCTCAATAGCTTAGGTTTATTTAACATTTTTCCTTCTTCAGAATTGCCTTTTTTCTGCATTTTTCCTCTTCTTAAACTATTCATTCAATGTTAGCCTCCTATAATTCACAGAAAAAGCCACATCTGGATTACATCAGTGTGTTTCTCAGCATTTTAGAATCACCCTGATTGCATCAAGCACTGATCTATGATTATCCTAGGATTACACTTAAAACTAGGTGCCAGATACAATCCGCTGAGATTTCCTGGTGATATCACATGCTCTTGATTTGGGTTTTATTAATGATGAATTATATAGGGTGGTCAATCAGTGACAAGGGAGAATACACATTCACTTATTCACACCATTAAAATGTTAATTTAATATCCTTTTATACTGCTAAATCTCTCTTCACTTTAAGAGTGGGTCTCCCATGAAGTGTAATACATTGAAGGATTCATGTTGGGAAGTAGGTTGAATAAAAAAAATAGATCTCAAAATATTCTAAACAAAAATGGTGCACATTACACGAGGGACACTACTTCTGAAGCTTAGGCTCATAGCTCAAACTTAAGCAGACCTCCTTAAATTTACAGTAATGTAAAACATGCACATCACTATACTATAGACCAGTGGTTGCTCCAATGGAGAGTATATTTTGAAAGGCCTAGAACAATGTAATTCTGACCAATTCGTGAGGTGATTTATTAAATAATATATAGATAATTTGCAACCTCTGTGTACGTTTCTGCTCTTAAGGACCACAGCCCTCTTAGTTGCTTCAATCTCAGATGTCTTGCTTAATTGATCAATTACATCCAATCTTTAGAAGCAGTGACCTGGAAGACAAAATGGATTGGGGATATCCAGGACCAGGGCTGGAGACCCTTGCTATAACTTATACATCCAATGCACATAGCAATGTGAATAATAACAGACATGGATGCATTCAAACACATTATACGTTGGGAATGATGGGAATGTATTCTTGAAACATGCACCATATACAGTAGCAAAGCAACTGATAGTGAATGAATGTAAAAGGTTCTTAATACAGTCCAGAACCTGTATTGACTGTATAAGAGTACAGTCTACAAAGTTGCATAAGAATAATTTTTGTTGCATGTTTGGACTTGTTTGTGGTTTTTGATAGACTACTAAAATGTTACAGTGTAACATTGTCACTCCTTCTCATTTGAACTGACTCCAGCACCTTTTGTCTACTTTTCTCTTGATGAAAGCTTATTCATTCTTCTAAAAAAACTGTAAATGCCTATTTCATTTCACAAAAACTCTTTCATCGTTGTAATACAAATGAAATCTGTGAAAAACAACGAAGCTGTATCACCAGTAAGTATATATTCCAGATAAAAGGCATGCACCCAAGCACTCAAATTGCATTCACAAGTAAATTATGGAATGAAAGCAAATACAATTTGGGAAAAATATGCATCGAGGCAACAATATGTGCCCTGATACTGAACAAAACTACATTATCATTGACACAGCAATGACAAAGCTATTTTATTTGGAAATGCTGAACCACGTTAGAATTTGTTTTAACAAACTACCTTTATAACATCCTGAGTGAAGGTAGCATTTTGATGACTGGTTTTCCCAAGTAAATGTCCAAAAGCCATATATTTCTTATATATATCTAAATTATATACTGTATAAGTTATAATTAAGTTCTTGAATGAATGCAAAAGCACACAAATATAAACTATTTTATAGTTAATCCAGAGAAGGTACTTCTGATCCGTAATTGAATTGCTTACAGTACATATATCGAAAAGAAGAGGAAATGCATTCATAACAGCTTACCTCATCAGACCCTGATCCAAATATAAGTAGATCAAAAGGAATTGCTGCCACCATATCGATTAGGAACCAGCCCTTGAAGTAGTGAATCGCTATTTTTGCTGGGTCGCTGACCACTTCCTCATTAATGTTGACATAGGTTGTTCTGAAGTTGATGAGAATGTCAATGATGAACATAATATCCACTATCAAGTCTACAACATTCAAAGGATTGCAGGAATATCCACACTCTCTTCTCTTTTGTTCCTCTCGGTCATTTAATAGGAATGCTGCAGAATATGGCGTGAATATGGCAGTATATATAACTAATAGAAGAATCAGCCAGTCCCAGACTGCCTTAAAAGGACTATAGTGAAGAATGGTAAATTTGTTGATGCGTGGAGTCTGAAGTTTGTATTCTGGCAGAACATCTGCTCCCAGTGAAAGCACCTGTAATAAGCAAAGATAGAAAGTATTCTAACTACTAACATTACAGACATGATCCAGCTGTCAAACGTGCAGGATTTCAGATTTAAATATTTTGTTTTTCTGCAGCACAAAATCTTAAAAAAAACAATGAATTTGAAACATAATTATTGGAAAGGAACTTGACTGTCACACTAATGTCATTACAGACTCACTGAAAATACCAGGTTAAATCCGAACCATTTGAAAGTAGAGCTATAGCTGTGAAGCAACTCAACATTTTTTATTCATTTTAAATTTTGAATCGCCAATTATGTTAGTAATTCCTAACCAATTTTGCACTTGCCAATTGTGTGTTTTTTACATCTTGGTTCTCACAAACAGTCTCTGCAACCTCATACAGGAGAAAAAGAGGAAGTCCTACCCACCCACCATCAAGCAACTCATTTTAGCATATGCCCTGTATACGTAGGCCCTGTACAGGAGGTTTAACACTGATTGGAGGAGAGGCACACCATTCACTGCTAGCAAGGCTTAACCTACAACTAAAGACTGCAGGGGTCCTATGGGAGCCAAGGGAGTCCAGGTTGAGTAATCAAACCCTAATCTCAACAGCCTTCAGTCATTTTTTGCACCAGTAATTGGGGAATTGTATTGTCAGGTAGTGACACAACACAAGGCCAAGCTCAACCTTAACCCAGACAAGCACTTTTACCAGTTAAAACTTCTGAGGCCCCAATACCCTAATATATACCTAACTGAAGTAGGTTATTTTTAACAGAAATGGTAAAAACCTGCACTGCCACCTACTGTACTGTCTGTTCTGTTGCTAGTCATAGAAGTGTTTGTTTCCATGCAAAGTGATGTACTGTAACATTCTCCAAAATGCATTCGAAATAAGGTACTGATATTGGGGTGTGCAGCTGTGCGTGCAACACAAATAATTCTGTCTCTTTAACTGCATAACATTTACAACCCAGCTCTTACTGATCTTCTCATATTCCTTATCCCTCTCCCACCAGCTTCTAACTCCTCTTGTGTATTAGCTAGTACATAATTCTCATCTCTAATAAATTGATCACATTACATATTTATATAGAGTATTTAAAAAGCATGACTTAAATCCTTTTGGGATTTGAGGTCTTTCTAAATGGAACATATTAAATTAGGCAGTCATGTCCTATACTGTAAATGATAAGTTAGTTGGCCCTTTTGAAGATGAACTTAAAGTCTACAGGGTCCATGGTAAATTATCTAATACAAATAACACAAGAAATCTCTATGTTATAGTTCACTTGCTGCAAAAAGAAAATGCAAAACCACATTTAGATTTTTGATGGTGCTTATTTCAAGCAATTAGCTGGAAAATACTTACATGACCTTCTTCTGTTAGTTTCTGGTGTTAGTCTTGTTGAATTGCATTATTCAGTTAGAGGAAATTGGAAGCAAAAAAGCATCTGATGACAATTATTGTGAATTTTCTATATACAGTACAGTATATGTGTGTGTTTCATATCTGCTATGCTGATTTTAATACAAGTTTTGTAAGAGCTAAATAATGTTTATAAATGTTTTTAATCTAAGGATCACAATGGCTTCTGGGAGTACGGAACACAATACTCAGCCATGTTGTTGACGCCAATTCCCTGGTTTCTTTCACGCAAGGGCTGGATGTGATCCTTGGATCAATTAACTACTAACTACCAAAAAGGGCTGAATGACCTCCTCTCGTTTGTATCTATCGCCGTAATAATGATAAGAATAATTATCTGCCTTTGAGATGGAACAGATTCCCAGAGACGAACTGCTTTCACTTGTATATATTTCTGGTAATTACACGTCAGGGAATAAAAGCTAGTATTGAACTACATCTGTTTTTTCTCACTGAGCACCAGGCATTCCAAAGGGAAATCAAAATGGTTTATAAACATCCAATTTGGTTAAGTGGACTGCACTCATATTTATTTCTGGTCAGACAGAGAAGATAACATTTAAGAGGAAAAGAATACATGATGTGCAGTTTACAGACCATGAACAACATTTTTACGTACTGTGTACTATATAGTGAAAACGTAGTATTGGCAACATACAAAACAGAGTAGTCATAACATTTAGGTTTAGACTTTTTATAGCACAACAGGGATTCAGATAAAAAAAACTACTCAATGCAAATGCAATTAAACTGTTTTACTGCTGGTTTGAATATGATATAATTGTTAAACATTACTGTAAAGAGATTTGCAGTACATAATCCACGAATCGTGCTCCAAATTAATCCCTTCTTTCTGAAGGTTTTGTTTTTGAATTTCATTATGTGCCTGCCTGCTGGGAAAAACAAACCAAATTTATCTAATTCTTTGTAAACAGTTATTATAGTTACCGAAAACCAACTTAGAATTGCAAGTTACTCCAAAACAATTAAAAAAAATCACAGTAAATTATACCATTCATTTTCACAAGCTTCATAAACCCAAGAAGGAGACCCCTCAACACACCTGGAAGTCACATCAAAAGAGTGGTTATTTTAGATGCTGTAGTGTAGTGTCATTCTTGCCGTCTGCCATAAGACTGTACAACGCATCCACCTTGCGTCTTGGCAGAGGCAACAGCGACAGTGACCTGTTTCTGGACTAAACGCATATACACATCTACTGCTACATCTGTTCTCTTTCTTTTTCTTTTTCTTTTTCCCGTTTACAACCACTTTTGTACAATATATGCCAGGGACCTTTGCAATACATTTATATTTATATTTATATCTATGGTTACATCTATATTTATATTCATACGTGTGATACGATTTTCTGTGTACTGT
Organism: Lepisosteus oculatus; assembly: GCF_040954835.1. Classification (NCBI taxonomy): domain Eukaryota; kingdom Metazoa; phylum Chordata; class Actinopteri; order Semionotiformes; family Lepisosteidae; genus Lepisosteus; species Lepisosteus oculatus. The sequence goes on from NC_090707.1 coordinate 14,607,306, forward strand.
TCTGTTCTAGTTTCCTCTTGTGTGTCCGGACTGTGAGTAACTCTTGTATTGTATTGTATGTATTGTACTATTAGTATATAATTCGTTACACTGTGGCTGTGTTGTGTGTGTTAAGCTGCTGTTGCACTGCAATTTCCCTCACGGGATCAATAAAGTATCTATCTATCTAGTGTAGTGTCTATTTTTGTTTTGCATGAGCCAGCTTAGGAACGAATAAAAAAAGAGATAAATAGAATATTTTTGTCCTTGCTTTAGCCTTGGTGGAAGAATCACTTTTCTGAGTGAGGCATTCCACTTTGAAGTCCAGATGCATCTTGTTATACAATATCTTCTTATAAGGTTTCTAAGTGTGAAGATGCTCTTCTCCAGTCCTTGAACTTTTGAAACTGCGGAATCATTCTATTTTCTGATCCTGCTTTCTTCCTAGCAACAGCTTTAAGACAGGACACTCCAGCACAAGAAATAGTGTGTTTTTGGTAATAATTTGTATGGAGTGACAGATTATTGGCAGGCCTTATCAGTGAATAGATAAGCCATAAAGAGTTTAGATAGTGTTTCTTTGTCTACACAAAATGGACAGTGCTGTGTGTCTTGTTGGTACTGATAGTGTCCCTAGAGGCCTCTGAAATAAAAATTATTGTCTGCTATTCTTTGGAAAAAAAATATTGTTTTGCTTAATAATGTCAAGCCTGAACAGTTTATGGTGGTTTTCATGATTTGATGCTTATAAAGCATATTTGATAAAGACAGATGTATTTTAACATATTAACATTATAACTGTATTCCCTTGTGTTTCAGCAATTAACAATTAATAATTTTCCATGATCAACTAGACTAGTGATCAAAAAACATAAGTACAGTCACATTATTTTAATCAGGGATGTTGCACTTTAGACAAGAATCATCTTTAGGTACAGACTGACTATTTTAATATTTAATTTGAATGCCTGTTCCAGGTCTATAATGTACAATATGTGTACGTCTGTAATGCCTTACACTGTCAACCTGTCACAGCTATTACCCACAGTATGTGCTTTGTAGTGTTTATCTAAAACAAGGAGCATGATTATGTCAAAACTGCTTTCAATTTTTCTTCATGGCAGAAGCAAGACAGCAGCATGCAACCTGAAATGTCATTTTCTGAACAAACACACACAGAATTACAAGCCTATGGGTGAAAATAAACCCTGTGCTGTTTCTGGGTGATATAAGACAGGCCATAAAACAGACAATGCTGATTTAAATACATCTCTTTAGGAGCAACTGATGAGTTTGCTGAGGTGTGAGCTAAATTAAAGGTGGCAGAGCTATTACTTAATGAAATTATTCTAGGAAACAAATTAATGAAATAATAAATGAACACATTAATCTAACCTAAACACTGGATTTTTAGGTAACTACCAATGTCACTAACCCAGAATAAGTAAATATAAAAATACAGTTTAATGCATTTTTTTTTATAAAAAGTGAGAAAAAAAAATCTGCCATATCAATTCAATGATTAAAAACGCAAACATCCAAAAATCTGTTTGCTGTACATTCTAGTCATTTTATACACAAAGTCTGTCTCAGCAAAATGAGCAAAACTGCTCAGATTATTACATTTTTCTTAGAATACCAAATAACTAAGTCAAACACAATCAGAGACACCAGATAAACCTTTGTGTTTTAACATTGAGCAAAGTGAAGACAGCCAGGATGTTACAGACAACAAGAACTAATATCTGTGGTCAGAGTGGTGTAAAAGGAGCATTATATTACATTTTTATGCTCTGTATTTCATTCTACATGAAAAAGTCACAGTATTACACTACACACACACTATATTTAATCCATTAAAGTGTCCAGATGCTTCTCAATGACCTTAAAATCACTAAAGTAGTCCACACAATAAGTTTTAAAAAGAATGCGCAGCATATAACCAACCTAGATCAGAGGCCGTGAAAGTTGTTTGGAATTTAAAAAAATAAAATAGGGAATGTATCTTATTGTTAATTACCTTGAATTAATTTAGGGTAAATTTGAATGCTTTGAACACTCAACCTTTACAATATTTGGATTAAATGATCTGAAACAGAGTCAGTGAAAGAGTTATTAAGGGTTATAATGTTCGTTATAAATAACACACAATAACAAAAAAAGATGGATGAAAAATACTCTGATGTTTAAGCAGGTTTCAGAAAAGAAAAAGAATGGGTGAATAATATATTTCTCTTATAGGTCCACAAAAAGAGTAGTTTCTATGTACCGAGACAAAAAAATAGTTTTGTACTCCAGGCTATAAAATGTAGAGTGGCATTTCATTTTTACTAGGAAGTTCATATCTCGAATGACAGTGTTCTGCAGCCTTGATACAAGACATAACATAAATATGGCTGCACAATCTGCAATTACCCTATAGATAGAAAGCATACCTCAAATTATACCTGTCAATTTTTTTTACATTGCTGCTGTCTCAGCCCAAAAAAAAGCAAATAATTGGTCCCAGTCCCTCATCTCCAAGGAGTGACAGTGCCTTAATGAGAGTACTGATGTTCTCCAGTCATTTGAGAAAACGTAGGCCTTTGTTTCAATTCATTCAAGAAATACAGATATTGTATGTTAAAACATTAAGTCATTGGAAACTCATAAATATATACAGTATACAGTATGTAACTATTAGCTCTTCACACCTAATTATATTTCAGCCAAATAGACCCCTTCCAGTTTGAAGATATGTGCACAATATATGCCAAACTAAATGTCATCCTTCTCCACAATCAAAAAATTGAACTCTGGATTTCTAAATCTTACATTTTCTGATGGTTAAGGAAGTACACTAGTAATTTCTTTACACCATAGTAAATGCATTATCAGCATAGGCTGAAACATGCTTAACATGTGTATGTTTTGCCTGCCTATGAAATACTTTTATAACTCCAGCCATTATGTTCAAAAAAGGAAAACATTGGAATTGTATCCTGGAAGGGTAATGAAAAAATAAATGGACATAAAGCTGCAAAAAAGAAAAAAAATACATAATCCATCTTGAGGTGCTCTCAAGTCTCACCCTGTCAAACATCCATCTGTTTCTCAAGCTGCAGAAATGTCTCTGTGGGCAGAGGCTGTCAAATCAAGAAAAGCTCTAAGAACTGCAGATGCCTGGAAATGAATTTGCAGTCATCTGATAGTAGGATAAGATTTAGAGTACATGCCAAAACACCGATAAGATAAAAGGACAATGTTTAAGAAAAGGTTTGCCATCTGCCTCTATTGCACTAACGCAGGATGTCCAATTCTGATCCCCGACGGCCTGCGTGTCTGCAGGTTTTCAAGGTCTCTTTAAAACAGCAGCACCAGAAAATAAGCTGTTGAAATGGTCCAGTTAGGCAAGTAACCAGTGGGTTTAGCCTGCTAAAAGCTGAACTGAAATGACAATATGCAGATGCACAGGCTCTCTGGGAGCAGGATTGGACCCCAATGCACTGAAGTGTTTCGTTTAGTGAAAAACATATTTTTACAATTGCCTGTGTAAAGTTAAACACCTCCTAGAAACAAATTAAATTAGCCTACAGGTTTTTGCACTTTTTTTAAGCCAAACCCATTTCCTTCAAAAGAATATCATTTTATAATATATTTTGATCAAGTAAGATAATTCAAGATGAAATGTAAAAGCTATTTTTTAAAGTAAGATAAGAGACTTTAAAAAATATGCCTGTCTGTTGATTATGCAGCACAGTTGCATAGTGGTTAGCATTGCTACTGTACCTTGCAGCACTGGGGCCCTGGGTTCAATTCTGGACCTAGGGTGCTACCTGCATGTTCTCCCCATGTTTAACTGGCTTTCTTCTGGGTGCTCTGGTCTCCTGCCAGTCAACTGGCTTCAGGGAAAATCGGCTTTGGTGTGAGTGTGTAATTTGTGTTTGTATGGGCCCTGGACTGGAATCTCATACAGGGTGTATCCTGTCTTCTGCTTGTTGCTTGCCGGGAGAGCCTCAGACTCCTTCATAACCCTCAATAAATCAGTTAGAAAAAAGATGAATGGATTTGTTTTTATGCTGAGATCTCAAGTACATTGACCATGACTAAACTGCAGGCTTGGGAACATTGTAAAAATTAATTTACTGAGTCACAGATATTCTCTCATCTAAGTATGCAATACAATAAGGATGGACAATGAATAACTTGTAAGCTTCTGAATGGATGTCATTTTCAGATTAACAACAACAAATTCACTTCTCTTCTTGTAAAATGAACGATCCATAGATTGAAAACAATGCTTTTAAATTACATATGAAGCTTCCAAGATCCAGTAAATACATATACAGTAGAATGCATACAATATCATGCAACCTTCTCAAACCACTGAAAGTACTTGAGGGTACAATAAGAAATATAAATGAATGGAAAAGAGATATTAAAATTGATTTGTGGCTGTATCTACACATACAGTATACTTTAGGGCATATATTAGTTTGTGCATATGTATATAAGACAGTGCTAAAATGTATGTACAGGATATATTGCATTCTTCAAAAGAGGAAATAAATAGTTGTCTTGTTTTTACATTTTGTTAGTGTACTTAACAGACTCTTTTTTTAACAGTATTTAATCAAAACAACACATTATTATCTAATATTCTTACTCAATTAGCAAAGTAAGAATAAGTGATATGCCTGATAGGTTAGCACTATGAAAATATAGCATATACTATTTAAATATAACAATAAAATAATATAACTTTTCTATTTCAGATGAAGGTCATCTTTTATGTTTCTTTTTTTATTCTGAAGGTGTTTCCTAGAAATATAATATTTAGTAGATAGAGCTGTCTAATGTAATAAAGGTAATAAAACCTTAATTGCAATAATGGGGTATCTTGACTATGTTATTCTGATCCTAAGTATAGGAAAATTACTGGGAATTATCCAGTATTATACTTTTGCTATATTATCAAACTCTACTCTATTTAACATTTAGAAGAATATTTTTGTATGATGGTTCTTGTAGCAAAAGGTACAAAATTTAATTTTTTAATCAAGTAAAAATTTTACCCTTTAGGTAATATATCACCATACTGTAGGTACCCATCCTGGAAAGGTGAGGGGTTCCCTCCACCTTTAGCAGTGGGAGAGATTGTACAGGTATAGGTAACTGCCCCTGTGAGGTAGTGAGAGGTGGCCTTGAGCCAAAGAGGGCTGTGTGTTATTTGGGAACACCTGCACAATGAGGCAGGCTCAATATCTAATTAGCACCCAGAGGGAGTGGGATTCCACGTGAGGGACAGGAGCTGTCAGGATAGGCTCTGCATGGAATTATGGGCTAATTAAGAGGCTTATAAGTGCAGTTGGCAAAAAAAAAGGTTTCAGTCTGTGTTTAAGTTCCATCCTGAAAGGAGAGAGAGGACTTTGGGGAAAGCTCTTGCTAGTAATGGACTGAGCTGTCTTACAGGCCTGTGGGACTCAGTGAGCTTCAAGTCTCTCTTTGTATCTATGCATGTTAAGTGGTGTGTAAAACATATGAATTTGTTATAGAATGCAATGCAGATGATTATTTTATTCATTATTATAACCCAATATCACATCCCAGTGGTCCACTTCTCCCAAGAAAGGATGCTTCCAAGGGTGCTGATGAGACCAATTGTTACTAGTTTCCCTGATCTGTCAGTCAAACCCCTGTGGCTGAAGTGCACAAGCAGTTGATGAGGTTATGGACCAGGCAAACAATAACATGATGTCAAAGCATGTCATGGACCTTGTCTAATTTCAGTGAACGGTTCAATTCAGAATTCAGTCCAGGTCTTCTTGATCACAGTCCTATCTGTCCCTAATGCCTGTACCCTGTTAGCTGCCTTAGCTACCGTACTATGGTGACACTCCCCCCATTTTAGCCCTCCTCCCTTGATGTCCAACTATTGTGGTATTGGCCCTTGACTTGACTTTTCCCACCTAAAGGTTTCACCCTCAAATGTAGCTTCTTCTTTTGAGGGTTCTGTTTCCAAGACATCCTCATCTGTTTAGTTTCTAGCAAAGTTCAGCAAGAATGAACCCTCTACCTGTTCATTCCTTCTTTCATATCAAGCTACTCTTCTGGGTAACCACAGTGTCTTCTGCTACCCTACAACTGAGTTTCAGTCACAAGCTAGTTAGGATCTGATATCTGGACTTGTTCATTGACTTTGTTCATTCTCTATCAGTATTTCTCTAAAACATTGCATTTGAATCTGCTAGATCAAACCAAGTTCAAGCCTGTATTAAACATGCTTTCCATTCCTATGAACATTTGCTCTTGAAATGTGTTTTGGGGGATCTTTTTGGGATCCACAGGGAGTGTAAAGTAAAGCATAAATTAACTGCATTTCTGTTCTGATACCAGGTCACTAACAAGAACTGTACATTTTAAACTTACTAAAAAATGTTTTGATATGTAGAAAAATGTAGAAAAAAACACTTTCTCAGAAAACCAAAAGCAAATACAATACAACAGGGAAGCATTTACAAAAGCATCTTACCTGTGTAACCTTTTCTGTGACATTGTGTGTTCTGTCTTTGACCTTTGGTGCAATAATGGTTTTCTCAGAGGAAGGAGGAGACGCTGCCTTCTTTTCATTTTTAACATCAGAAAAGTTCAGTGTTATCTGAGGGATTTTGTTGATAGTGCTGTACTTGTTGAGGTTTGAATCTGATGTAGAGCCCAGCAGACTTGATTTGATATGGTTGAATGGACCTGGAATGGAAAAAGATACAGAAATCAAAGACTCAAATATCCTGTAGGTGTGAGTCTGGTGGTTTCTATAGCTTAAGAGCATTTAGTTGCAGGGAACAGAGCTAGTGACTTATTTACTAATCTCTTTATGGCAGTATCTATTACATTTGCTTTTGTCAATCTATGCCTGTTTATCAAAAATGTGAAAGTAAAATTAATTCTTATTCCTAATAATTTATTCAAAATAATTTACCTTCTATTGAATATTGTCAACAGAATAAGTTTTTCATGGGTTACATTATGCTGTAGCTATCAATAAATCACTGTATAATAAGAAAACAATATCCATTGATTATATTGGTTTAACTGATTGATTTTGCAACCCTTTAGGAGTTTATATTCACCCTTACATAATCTTGGATTTTCATTGTTACTATTCATGTTGGGCTTGGGTTTAATAAAGAATATTCCCCTATTTTCTCATGTTTGGTTCCAAGTTCAGTGATTCTGAAGGATGAGAGACAGTCGGGACTGTACCAGAGTAAGAGACATATCTAGGAAGCAGACTATTTCCCATACAGTATGTTCCATATGTAAACAAGCACATTCACTGCAAGGTGAGCAGCTTGAAAAGAAGCAGATCATGTATGCTTTGGCAAGCAGTTGATTGGATACTGGCAATGAACAGCCTCCAAAGCAAACATTTATAAAACAACATTCCCTTTCTCAAGGATGATAATGTTGCTATTACGCTTGGGTGAGAGTACATAGTCAAGGACAGCAAAACAAACAATTTTTACATTCAAATTAAATGGCTCAAATCAATCACATGCTAAGTGGTCAAAACACAGAAAAAACTCAAACCATACCCCCTGCCATCCAGGAACGGGAAACTATTTTTTCAGGAGAAAGAAAGGGGAAAAGGGTGTAAAGAATAAGTGATGAAGAGTTTAAATGTATTATTATACAGAATAGCATTGAGCAGTACAGTTGGACCTCCAGGGTTAGTCTTCTCTTGGTGTAACACAAAATTTCACTTGACCAGACCAATGCGTTTTGCAAAAATTAGTGTCACATTTATTTTTCATGCTAGAAGTGTGAGAAATAAAACTAATCATTTACAGTAGCATTTACATTTGTTCTAAAAATAGAAATGTATATTTGCACTTCATGCCAATGTCTAGAATGCCTAGAAACTGCCGTGTAGCTCAGAGCTGTGAATGTACACACATAATCCAACATGGATCATAGAGTGTAGATGCGTCTGTGATGACCTTGTGATGTAAAATTGCCATTTATTGGTCAGTACCCTTTCCATCATAGATTCTCAGTGATCATAAAAGAAAACCATGTTGGAGTTCTATATATTAACTCTTAGCATGTAAGAGCAGAGTTTTGCTGCACATTAGGCTCAGCAGCATTTAACAGAGGCGTAGATGAAGGCCTAAATAAATTGAGTGTGGCTGAAAAGAGCAAGAAAACAAAAACAACTTTCATTAATCACAGCTAAAACAAATTTAGCTTTTAAGGATGGAATTGGAATAATGAAGACAGATAGCATTCATGTTCATTGATTTTTTTAATTGCAAAAAGCCAGTTAATAGCAAGCCTCATTTTTTTCATGCAGCATCACAAAGGGGTCAATTTGTTAATACTGAGCAAAGGGATCTGCAAGCTTATAGAGACATTCACTAGCAGTCCAAATTTGTACAGTACAGGAAAGATGTAGATGACAAACAAAGGTTTTCATGAAACATCCTCAAAAATATATATAACAACATCACATTTGGTAGTTATGTCTTGATGTAATCTACATTTTCCTATATTAGTTGCATTGTATAAAATACATGCAGCAAGCGGTCTAATATATCCCAAGAATGTGATATGTCTATTACCTTTGATATTGCGACCATTGTCTGAAAAACAACACAATAAAATTGAAAAGAAGAAAGGAGGGAAAATAGTATAGCCTAATCTTAAGACAGATATTAAAAGTAGACTTTTAGATCTTAAGAATCAAACCATAGCAAAACCACACTCTATACTGTATGTGATCCAGCATCATCTTCTCCAGGATCCCCTTCTAGGTGATGAATTAACACCCTTCTATGCGTTATGAATCACACTGTGTTGTTATATTAATGTTTCTAATTACACGTATTCTTTATCCAACATGAATATAGAAAAAAAACGAATTCATTAAGTCGAATATGCATTTTTCCAACAAAATACATACATCCAGCATGTGTATTAATAAGAGTGTCTCTTATATCTGCATCAGAAAGACAATGCTGAAGCAGCACAAGAGATTTTACCCTCTTTTGTTCCAGTGCAGCCCACCAAATAACTACAGTATATCTCTTATGTGCTGCAAAATGTAATAAATGAACTGAAATTCTTCTTTCCTCCTCCAGATGAAAGATTTTGTTTTGTGTTTACAATACCTTTGAATGTGTATAATTAATTATTTCAAGAGTTACCTTCGCTTGCATGTCGATCCCTGAAAACATTCTTAGTGTTGGAGCTAAAGCCCTCAATATCATGGACAGATGAAGCTCTTCTCATGCTGCAGATGCTCTCCTTTGATCTTGTATGGGCTAGGCATGTGGTAGACTGGAGCATATCTGGATACAATCTGTCCCATTGCCGTTTTGGTGAAGAATGATCCAGAGGTCCTGACACATTCACCAGAGGTGGGCACTGACTGGAACCAATGAGTGCCTTTGTATCCTCAGCATCTGAGGGGCTACAACTTTCCTTTGTGGGTAATTTAAAGTGCTTCATGGCAACAGAGTCATCGCTTTGCTTTGGAGAGTCAATCATAACAGCATCTGGGTCTTCTTGCGGGAGAGACTGCTTGCTGGCACCCAGAAGTTTCAAGACGGGCAATCTGAATCTGAAAAATCTTCCCTTTCCTAACAAAAAAATCAAATGAAAATTAACCACCCAAACATTGTACCTTATAAATATTTGCTCACAATATTCATACTGTATTTTATTAGTACTGAAAGATTTTATTCACACTGACAAAGTGTAAAAGCCAACAGAACAAAATTAATGATCCAAAACATTGCTCAACATAAAAAAAAAAACAAATGGAAGTCCATAATTTTGGATAGCTGTTTTCTTGAGCTCACAGAGTCTCAGAATATTTCTACCATAAATGTGCCTGAGAAAAGGAGAAAAAACATTTAATCTTCAAATTAGAAAAGGAATATTAAACATTGGAACAACAGAACCAGTGATGTTATCACTGCTCACTACATAATGTTTAAAACAAAAGCAAAAATGTTTCTTTTTTAAACAAATTCATATCTTCATATCCCAACATATTCTATCAAGATACATTCTACCTAAAATATTGCTGCAGTAAATAGGTGTAACTGAATTTCAGCCAGGATTAGCTCGTTTACACTTCCCAGCTTGATTACCTTACTCTGAAGGTTTGAGATATGGTTTGAATGGCATTTACAGTAAGTAGCTGTTCTTGGGCCATTAGACAAATAAACTTGGAGGAAGACACACATGTGTAAAGGTGTGTCCCTAATAATTAAGGCAGGAGAAAGTGATTCACTGTTGAATCAATAACTCAGTCATACTAAAACTTACAAATATTCAACAGTGAGTGACCAGAACATTCTTGGATTGGATTCTTGGGACAGGATAAATACAAAAAGACATGAATGGACTAGAAAAGCAAAGGACCAGGAACAGGAGGAAGAAAAACAAACATCATCATCAGTGTGTGCCACAATGGGGTGCCTCTTTCTAATCAGACTTGAAACCAGACTTTGCCCAGGTAATCTGAAGTCCAAAAGAGTACAGGACTCTGAGCCTCATTATATAAAAGAGTTTGCTGTTAGTTGCTTGCTGTTTTTCTGATAGAATTTGTTGAGGATCTGTTGTGGGCTAAAAATGTCTCTCATTTTAATGGTGCCTTTATTTAGAATAGGGAAGCTGGTTGCCACCAATTTTGTTTATTAGCACCCAGTTTCTTTTTGGTCCCTTAAATTGTTTTGTTGTACCTAGATTATAAGTATGGAATTCTGGGATTTTCTATATCAATAGAAGGTGGAACTCAATGATGTGTACATATCTGTTCATAATGGTAACTTTATATGTTTTGTAACATTGTATTTTGTACTGTTGTGTTATTTATTGTTAATAAATATTTTCATATATTTAGGATGATTATTACTTTACTATCAAGATGTGCTGGAAAATAATGAAAACACATGCCACATACTGTAACACTCAATACACGTGACTTAAAATGTTGGTTAAATGATTATTCATTACTACTTACATAAAGGGAGAATTATTTTATATTGATGCAATAACCTCCTAATTTTGAAATTTTAACACACCCAGTTTATAACAATATTTTGCTGCAAAGCTTTTTTCATAGTTTATAGTTTGTTTTCTACTGTATATACAGTATACCGTATATAAAACATTTAGAGGCTTAAAGGATCATTAGTCTTAGTACAGACCGAAGCTATTATCAGTACTGCTGAATTAAAGCTCTCAAATTTAGTAATTTCTCTTTCTATTTACCAAAGACTGCAGGACCTTCACTTCATCAAAGGCAGTAGCATTTAAAATTTGACCTTATGAATTGCCTCAAGGATTCTATGATGAGATTATGTAACAGAAAATTAAAATCTCGGAACAATTATCCGTGCCTAAGAAAACATCCTGTACCTTTTCACAATAAAACTGTAATGTTTAACAATTTGTCTCCTTCTGTGATGAAGGAACTCTAAATTGTCAGCTTTTATTGACAGTGGTTTTAAAATGACTGAAGGTAAAACATAATCTTTCTAATCTAAAATATATAGAGAAATTAAATATCTGACAGAAGATTTATAAATTTACAAATTCTATAAGATATTTAATAAAAATACAATATATCTTCAGCATAAGATTGTATTTCATATAAAATACATTACAAATTAAAACATTGTTTATGAGGAAGTAACATGCTGTATTCTTCTGACTCTCCTGATACTTCGCAGCCTTGTTATTATTAATTAGAAGCTTTCTACCAAAGCTATTTTTAAACATGTCTTGATCAAACAAATTCTATAAAGTCCTCTGGGTTTTTTTTCTTTGAGGTTTCATGCATTATTTAGTTTTGAGATAATTGAAATCTGGTAATGCAATGTTTCTAAAGGTAGCAAACTAAGAAAGGAATTACTATTTAAAAGAAAGAAATATTAAGATTTGGACTGTAAAGCTGCATTTCTACGAACATAAAGTATTGTTAAAGTATTGTTAATAATAATCTAAACAAAACATACCAACTTTCTATGACTTTTGATTTCAAAATGTCCGAACTTTAGTATATAACATACTATTTTATATTAAAGTTATAGTATAGCTATAAAAGGCATAACAGAGTTCACAACAAATTGATACTGGGGGCAAAAATATCAGACATTTGCATCATCCTGTATGTATGGCTTTATGTACTATAGACCAGACTGCTAGATACCCTGTGCTTCAAGTATGCTCTTTTCTGTGCTGGAAACTATGTTGCATACATCTTAGTTCTCATTTCTGTGAAGGGTATCTATTGTAATGTGGGAGGGCCCTTTATGATATTCACATCAATTTGTGTTTGACATTTACACCTTAAACCGTATAACTGCTATTGGTTTTTTGTGGCTATAAAGAACACAGCCTGAAAGATAAATGTTATGCCCATATATAACTACTACTACCGCTAATGAGGTTAGAGGCTGTCTACAATAAATATATGCAAAATTCAGATTCATAGCAGTTAATCATGGTTCTGCACATAAAGCAAGCCATATTCATTGAGAAAAGAAATGTGAAAGTGAAGCCACGCATGTATCCTCCAACTGATGTTTTGCCTATAATGATCAATAATAAAACGTCACAAACATTCCTGGATGTGTTACGCTGCCAGCATCTCTTCTGTGCTCTGCAAGACAACAGCAGTCCTACAGTATGTTAACGATCATAAGCAAATACACAAAAAAAAGTGCCTCTTGTTTCTAGGAGAGAGTGTCGCTTTCCATTGGAAAGAAATGCAATTTATTTGTAACATACAGTAGATATGTATAACAAATGTATCATAGATGTGTAATCGTCCACAAGATAAACTATAAATTAAAGCATCCAGCCATTTTACAAATGATACAACAAAAATCCACTCTGATGAAAACAGTAAACCCTAACAAAACCTTATTAGTTCATACCGAAATAACAGGCCTATTGACATTTTAATGTACAGGGAAGACATACTGTAGGTAAATTAATTATACTGATTAACATTTGACATCAACTGGGTGAATCAAGAGGAGGTCTATTGTGAAAGTCACAGGCTAGTAGTGCATGTAGCCATTGTAGCTAGCAAGCTGTAGAGTCGCAACATTCTTTTCATCAGGTTGCCGAAGTTATCTTGTGGGATTCTGTCTCATTCCTCTCATAGAGCCTGTACAACATATACAGTAGTATGTCTGTTTATTGGGCTCTAAGCTCTAGATGCCACATGTCATCCCAACTTATATTTTTCTTACATGAGCAGCATGAGGATGTGTCCTGCTGCAATGTTGTGATGTCAGAAGAAACTCCCAGGAAAGGCAGCAGGTGAGGTCACAGGACATGATTAAAGGACCCCAGGCAGTTACTGTACCTCTCAATCAATCGCTACAAAAGGTAGTTTTATGGAATCTAGATACCCTTGCCCATACCATTATATTTGGGCCTCCGAAATCCATTGGTTTATTTTACACAACAAATAATGTATTCTTCTGAATGTCTGCATTACACACATGGATGTCTTTCAGGATGGTCTAACTGCGGGTGTGTTCACATGTGATTATTAGTCTAGTCTAGTCAACATAGTGGAAGCAACAGAAGTAAATGGACGAGACACAAGACCTGGCAGGTAGAGTCAGCTCAAGTGTCCTTGGGTCACAAGATGTGGACGTATGATGAAATACCAAGGCCTGTTTATTGTAGACCAAGAACAAGTATAGTGAAAAGAATTATTTTTCAAGGTTTTTCTTTTGAAAAGAGATGCCATGTTTTTGAAGAGTTTGATGAAATTGAAGTGATGTGGGCTTGGGTTTGGAGTAGAAACTGATGGAGATGGTTGTGAAGAGAAAGGTTTTGCAGATGGAGTGATAGGGAAGAGGAGAAGCTTGAGAAAACTTCTCTTTCAGCGATGAAGCTGGATGGGACTAAGAGGCAGGGGACCGAGGGAGAAGATACAGTAGCAGGCTAGTTACAAGGAAACAAAGACTCTTGCCAGAGATCAAAATTGTCTCATCCATGATGAGTTTATAGCTTTCAGGAAATGGCTTCCTGGAAATGGAATGATTATGATCGGGGTCAAGTGAGATGACTCCCAAGATGTGTGAGTTATTTGAGCAATTGAAATTACAGCTGTCTAAAAAATAACATGACACTTGCATTTAAGTCATTTTTTAACATATGCAACAATAAGAAAAAATATATAAGCATGCAACCGATGTTGCCTCATGGATGCTTGTAGACTTATGCAACTGTACCCTGAGTACGGAAAAATAAGAGTTATAGAGATACTGCAGTTATCAAAGTACTTGAAAAGTCTTCATAAATCTAATTTCTTAATTCAACAGACTCCTAAGTGGACCAGGAATAAATCAGACACTGCACTGTTGTGGACTGTTCTTGGAAAACAGAAAGTCTACTACTAAGTTATTTTAATTACATACAGTAGTGCTGTTGTTGAGCAATATCCTTCCTGCCATTAACATGAAAATATAACCTAGGCAGTTTAAGAGTTATAATTCCATCAGGTGAGCCTTAAGTAATAACTGAATGAAATTAAGATAGTGGTATAGAATAAAAAAACTTCAGTTTCCACTATTCTTGCAATCTTTGAAAACAGTTAACAGCTGTGTAGTGTTTCAGAATGATGGCAACTTAAAATATTTAGTACTATAAAGTATATAAACATTTAGATTACAGAATGTCTAGCAAAGAATAAAATAATAATAACTGAAAAATCTAAAAGACATACAGTATACTGTTTGGACAACCAACAAGCATCCAAGCATCTACTAAGACTGGCCACAAAACCTAATAATACTTAACTCAATGATGTCCATGCTGGTTCTTAGAGCTTTAAGTACGGTTCATTAACAGGATGGAAGGGACGTTTGGGTATGTGATAAGCAAAATAGTTCTGGAAACAAAGGCAAGCCTTCCTGTGCTGCTCACAGCGTGGTGTGCATTCAATCTATTTAAATAATTATGTGTAACATAAGGTAATCTCATTTCCAGCTTTCAGAATTGCATTAGATGAAAATATGATACTTACTATATTCCATAAAGTGTACGATTAACAAATAATTAAAATCAATGTTTTCTTAATTACTCAACTGTTTTTCTCCTCCAATACTGCTGTTGTTTTTCTACATATCCGTTCTTTTTAGATGTACAAGGTAATTTAAAACACAGTGGATTTTGTTTCCTATAAAAGGCTTAATCTGCTTTTCTTGCACACAGAGCCTTCTGCACCAGCGGCCTAACTTGGCTGTTATATTGCATTACTGATTTTACTGTCTTGTTGTAGTTCAGCTGGAATGGGTGGCTGGAATGTCTGTGGTTATGTGCTGCTTACACTTGCAAAGTGTGATTTTCAAAACTATTTTAATACCCTTATGACTGATTCCCTTTTTTGTTTTTTTAATTAATTGCAGTTTATAGTGATGGGAAATACTGTCTAATTTTATACAGTAGGGTATCAAATAACATTTCAAGTAATTTTTTATTAATTCAGTCATCGAGTTTGGCCATTTCAGTATCAGTTATTAATTAACTCTAGGAAAATTGGGGACCACAATGAAAACCAGGGTAAACGTTAGTGGTGCTGTATATTGTGCTTGAATTTACAGTAAATAGCTAATCTACTTATAGAAAATACCAGGAAAATTTTAAAAATGCAAAACTGTATATTTGATGTAATAATACTTTGTTCAATTAAATTGTTCTTTTGCATCTGTTTATAATATTTCCATAGACAAGCTGTCTTACATGACATTAATTAGATGACACGCAATGTGTTTTTTGATTGATGTTGCAAGTTTATATACATAATTTGAAAAGACTATAGCTTCAAATTCTCATTATTTCCTGTTAATATAACAAAGCATATGGAAAGGGAATTGTACATGGATTTTTTTTTGTTCTCTGTATTTTAACATTTAAAAAAATATTTATTGTTAATTAAAGTGAATTGTTTGCTGTGAAATCTATTGACATTTGCCTATGATGTTCATGAATGCTTCCTGTTACACAGAAAGTGATGGGGGGATTAAACTCCACAGTATGCCTATTTTTTGCCTGTTGCCATGACACCAGAAAATACATTTGCATAGAATAATAATTAGATTTTTTGTTCCCTTATGCCCTAAAATATGAATTTGAAATGAAGGCCATAATGTCTAGCATGTCTTTTTTACTACACATGAACACATAAAAAAGACTGTTAAGTCAATATTAACTGCCACATTGACATTTAAACACAAAAAGCAAGTCAGTGAAAAGGGTTAGTATTTCCTTTAAGCAAAAACAGCACTGTTGTGAGAATGAACAAATGCGAATGCACTTTGGCATGGCCTTTTTTCTTAAAGATTTCCCTTTGTCCTGTTGTACTATGCAATAATTCTCAGCTCTGTTGCTGTCCTTTGTTCCTCTCTGTGAAGATCTCAGTCATAGTTGCAGGCAATCAGTTCTTATTATAGCTCTTTGAAGAGCAGTCACAGAGAGGAACACACAGGGAGGCTTATAGACATCCCTTATGCCTTAGGCACCATAGTTTTATTTATTCGGTGCTAGGTTGTGCCATTATTCTGTGGTAAACAAGTGGCAATCTTACTGCTCTAAACCTCAAAAAGGACACTGAAAAGACTCTCAACTGACATTTACACCCTGTGACAAACAAATAAGGAAAAGTAAATAAATACTGCCTCAGATGAACTACCCATTTTCTAAAATGCAAGGTCTATAAATAACACAAAACAGCGAGGAATTCCAGAAGTGACGAAGCAAACAAAAGCAAAGGCAGCTTTTTTGGAGCATCAAAACCCTAAATATTTAATAGGCATCCAGGCAACAAAAGAATTTATACAGCTACTGTTTTATTTCTCTTGATAATCTCACTACAGACTATTTGCCAACTGCAAACTAATGCATGCGCCTTATGCCTGTTGCAATGATCATTGCTGGAATAATATTCGTAGTTTTCATTGGAAATAAAGAAATATTTTTACTTCACACCAATAATTTTACCTATGAATTGCTTGTATGACATCTCCAAGTTGTTATCACAGAATCGTGAAATAATTGAAAATCATACAGAAATTAAATTAATTTAACTATGGAAGAGTTTGATGGCAATTACCATAAATAAATCCAAAAAACATGATGATAAAGCCTACTACCCTTTATATTACTGTATGTTAAATCAACATTCAGAAAGGGAACCTTTTTGATACTGTATATAGCAGTGTAGGACTCCCCATCTGTTGATGTTTGTCACTTAATAAGAAGGGTAATATAAAGAGTAAATTGTTAGTCTTTGCAAAACCCACAGTTTTTAAAGGGGTTAAGTCCCCATTGTGCTAGGAGTTGGTCACCTCACAGATTATAGCACCATCTAAAGAGACTGGACACAGTAAGGCCAGGAAACCATGTTGAGATAAAAATTATATATAAGACTTTAAAGCACATGTTAAGCATGTCAACAGTAATGTCACTGTTCTAGAGAAGTCCTAAGTTTCTGATTGACTTTAGTAAACTGAAAAGCAATGGTATGCTTGATAAGTAGTAGTTTAGAAACTATTGTAATGTCTAATGTATTGGCCTTGTGCTATACAAACTTTCAGAACACTCACAATTTTTTGTCTCCAAGAACATAAGGACATTGTAGAAGCAAAGGGGAGACATCTAGGAGCAAACTCCTTGTACAGTATATCTCAGCTTGAGACAGCAGCATAAATATGAAAGCTGGCAAATCATTGAACATGAACTCTTCTGAGCATACGTGGGCTAACTTACTGATCCTAGTGAACCCACTTACTGTATACAAGTCCTGTGACAGCATAGGCAGTAAGTCCACATGCAAGAATTGCTGATGCCATGCATACTATACTGTATGTTAAGCACTCTATGTGGTAAACAATGACCGTACAAAGATCCCCACAGGTTCTTTAGTGCTATGTCTAATACAGATCATACTGAGATAGTGTATACTATTATAAAGGGACAAATATGTTTATTGTTTTAAAAAGTGCATGATCAATGGCATATGTTCATTTACAAACAAATAGCAGTATAGATGATACTCACGGTGCTCAGATTTGGCAGGCGAGGTGTGGTTAAGTCTCTCTAAAGAGTCGCTGCTTCCTTCATCCAACACATAATCGAAATTTAGAATGAACATCATCACTACCCCTTCTTCATTCTTCACTGGGATTATATGAGTGCTGCACATGAAAATGGATCCTATGAATTAAAGAAAACACACATTATAATTATTTGTATATATTGACAAACATCCAATCTTTGACAGCATAATTCACAAGAAACTGGAATTGAAAATGATAACAAATTTTCCCTGCATTATCCTGTTGTTGTCTCACTGTAATTAATATTAGCAAATGACACCATTTCAAAAAATAATCCTGATGAGATGTAAAGTATGGCTCCAATATAATTACTTCACATGATCAAATTAATGAGGACCTTTTCTGCAATGTACAGAGCTTGAATTTTTACTTTTTTTTTCAGATTTAACAAAAATTGTGATTCTTTCGTTTTTGATTCTTTTTTTTTTGCTTTGACAATTAGTCAAGTTTACAAAGTGCTCCCACCCATTCTTTTATTCTGAAATTCGTAGAAGGAAAGTTCATTAGCAAGACGAATATACATCTAAGTAAAAGAACAATAAAGAATCAGACTGCACAGTTGGAGAACTGCAAATAAAATTTCAAAACAGTGTGACAATTCTCTTCTTTAACATTGCATCAATTGTATAAATTTTCTTATGGGAGTTAAAGAACAATTCTGACATAATAGCTTAGTAGCAATGAACTGGGTTGTTATTTTTGCTGTTGGTGCTGCTGCTGTAGTTATTATAGGAAGGGTATAATGGGTAATTAGATTCACTAATATGCAACTGGCTAAGAAAAAGTGTAGCTGGTCATTGTTAAAGAAGCACTGCTGAGGACTGTTTGAGTTGAACAAACAGCTCATGCTGTTTGCATGTTGTGACTGAATCTGATGGGCTGGGGACATGTTTTGTAATAAGAAGGAACATAGCATCTCTGAAGCCAGATTAAGCAGCCTTCATTTCAGTGCTGTATGTATGATCAGCACATGTCAAACTGAGCAAGCTTTCAGAGCAAGTGTGAGCTAAAGGGTACACAAAATGCCACAAAAGACTGTCAATGTGGCAGATGTATCTGATTATATTGGGGAAATGCCCTGGTACTGGTGATAACAGCTTTTGTAACAGGTAGGACAATTGTTTGCAAGTGAAACCTGACCTGATACTCTGGCAGGCACTCTCTTGGCCTTTAGCAACAGACGGGAAAGTTTCAAAAGAATCACCTTACTTTCATGGTAGAGCGATCTCTTATGTGATGAGAGAATGTCTAGACCCATTCATACAATAACTAAGTAAATACTGTTTTTTTTTCCAGATATAAAAATGATGATAAGATACCATATTAAGTAATGTAGATGCACTATAGCATAGTGAAAAAAATAATACATTGAAACTGAAAATGTTTAATTTCATGGCAGAAGGTTAACATTTAACACCACTAATTACAAAAACTACAAATGGAACTAACAATACTGTCAGAATGTATCCTGAATGCACATATGAATGAAAAAGAAGAGGAGCAGAAATACAATGTATGCAAAGGACATGAAGTGAAAGAAGCAAAAAGCTACAGTGGGCCAGCTGTATGGTGGTGCATTAGGTGGCAATCTCCATATTTAGCCGTAGTTTGCAGCTGTGTCCACTTCAGCACAATTGAACAGTAATGTTAATAGATTATGCTGAAAATTAATGTTGGCAGCATTGTCTATGACAATCCTTTATAGCTAGCCAGAAATTAATTATTTCCAAAATCTCACAATAATATTGGAATTGAAGAAACCGAAAATAGTAATACCAGAGGTCTGCTGGTGGCAGCCTGTCTTTGTTTAAGCACTTTGAAACCTGATTTATTGAAAATCTGTTCAAGGTTTCCATTAAAGTGATTGGCACTGATTTTAAAATAAAAAATGAATTCAACAACAGAGAACAATTAAGACACCAAGTATCTTCTGACTAACTGGATTATTGAAGAACAAAGTGTGAATCTCTTGTAAGGCATGGTATGCTCAGAAGTCTGCTGTCAAAACAAAACTATTAATAGCTCATGGACAGACAAAAGGCCTAAAAGACAACAATGTTCCACGCTCTGCAGAATTTACAACACAGCCGGATGTTTATTTATCCACATCAGTGATACAGAATATTTTATTCTGAAGCCCAAGACATAGAAGTATATTTATGGCATTAAAAGATGCTATGCCAAACATTATCTCGGGTTCTTGAACATGGTGTTCAAATAAAAGTGCACAGTACTTACTGAAATGCATACTGTACAGCATACTGAAAGCACAACCTGATGAATAAGGAGCTGAAAAGAAGCCATTGCTTTTTCTTAAACAGAGACTAACACATTTCAAGACTAGATATTAGTCTTTATCTCCCCCCCAAAAAATGTTTGCGCAAAAGACCGAGAAGCAAAAACATAAACTTATGATTTAATCACTCCTGCGGCAATAATCACTTCTGCTGCAATCCATAATTGTAACATAAATACTGTAATAACGCTTTTTGGAGTGATCAAAACCAGAGTTATGATGACTTTGTTGCATACTTAGAATATTGACTTTTTATGGAGTTTTTTTTACTTGGCCAGTACCATTGCTGCTCAATATGGGAGACTAAGGAAAATCTACAAAACGTATGTGACCTATCTATATTGAATCTTGTCAGATGAGTGGTGAGATGGGTATTTGACACACATCTAGTTTATAGCAGAGGAGCACAATGAAAAAAAAAAGACTAGGAGCTTTAGAAGAGGCAAAGCCTAGTTTACAGTGATTCCCAAATATTATTCCCCTTTCAACATTTTATACTGCCAAATGTCATCTCCATCCCCATGGCTTGATTTTGATCACCAGGCAAAATACTAACACGAGTAAAAATATTTTCGCTCTAAATGACCATGATCAGGACAAAGTGTTATTTGAACCTGAACATCAAAATGAAATTTCAGAATCATACTTCACTCACGGGTACAGCATTAGTGTAAGCGTCTGTGGTCAGCTCATGTTTCTGTGATGGTGCAAAGTGTGTTGCATTTTTGTGTTTGCATATTAAAAGAGCTCTGTCAGGGAGGCTGTTTCTCAGGATAATCCTTAGGCATACAACTCAGCAGACTATAAATAGAGGCTGTCAAGCAGGAACTGAAATGTTCAGAATCAAGAACTTGAGAAGCAAACAGCACATATTCTACTATAGCAAGTATAGAGACAAAACATTTCATAAGGATCATGTCAACATACAGTACATATACTGTATATATCATACACTGTATTTATATATTGACAAAACATTACATGATTGTGTTGGCATATACTGTATATATTTATATATGTGTGTTTATAAATACCTGCACACTGTATTGTATATACTGTAGTTTCCATATTTATAATTAGATATAATAATTAGAAAAGGGAAGGTAGCTGTTTGTTAAAAAGAAGGTACAGTACACATGCATTACAAGGAGAGCAAATGGACTACCATATCTGGCTTTCCTAACCTGTTTCTTGCTTAAGAGATCTTGTTTAACAAGAGTGGGCTACAGATTAAGGAGGAGCGATGACGGTGGAGATGATGGTTGTTAAGAAATTTGTGATTGGCCAATTAGCCAAAATGTTTCTGGGAATGACAAATAATGTTGACTCCCATCAAAGTCAAGGTGCAAGCCAGGGTCTGCAGGCTGATACTGGAGGTGACAGGAAAAGATCACATTGCATGGTACATTAAACTAAATTTTTGAGCAATACATTCCGTTAATGTGCTAAGTATATCAATGACAGGCAACATAGATTATTATATTATATAAATAATAGGCATTCTAACTTTTTTGTTTAAATATTGCAGCAAAGACTAATAAGTTATTATATTTTACTCGATCATTTTGCAATTCAGTCTGTACAGTCTATACAAACATACTGCTAATAGTGCTTTTGCAATGCACATATTACTGGTTGTACATTCCAATGAATCAAAACAATGAACCACCTTCATTACTGAATAAATTATCATTGCACGCAAAACAGAAAAGAACAGCACTGTTGTACAAGAAAACAACATCAGACAATAATATTGTTACACATGTCAGTGCTTTACAGGCAACTCCCTTACTTCCTACTTAGACTGGTGAACAGTGTTTTACAGTTTCTTGCATTCCTTAAGCATATCCAGGCTGTAGGATGGCCTTTATTCACACAACACTCTCGATTGTCTAAAAACATTTCTTCAGTTTTTCTGTCAGATTCTACTAATGATGAGACGGGCTGACAAAGAGATGGCATGCTTAGTACTTTTGCTTGAATTCTCCTGGATGGGGAAATGACAGTTCTGTCACATCCCTCCTCATTTCTGAGGAATGAGCCAGGGAGACCTGCTGCACCTGTGATGTTGGAGTGGAGGGAGCGGTGCTAGAAAGATACACGATGCCATGTTCAGTCACTGAACTTTTATGCATGGGGAAGCAGAAATCTGAAATTAGAATTGAAACTCTACCCAAACCTCTGCTCAATAACACCAATTTTATAAGTCTGCTTCTGATCAATGAAAATGATAAGGTCACTTTATTGGCCATATACAAGTTCTTGAATTAGGAATTTGTCTTTTTGCATACCCCAACTTGTTCTCCATGAGGCACACAGACAGGGAGAGAAGTTTGGGGTCAGAGTGCAGGGTCAGCCATTTAAACGGCACCCCTGGAGCAGTTGGGGTTAAGGGCCTTGCTCAGGGGCCCAAGACAGTAGGATTCCTCTGCTGGCCACAGGATTTGAACCGGCAACCTTCCAGCCACAGCCGCAGATCCTTAGCTACAGAGCCACTGCACTGCCCAATCCTGAGCTACAGTACTTAAAACATATATTTAAAATACTGTATATTAATTGATCAATACTGTACACAGCTGTTACAACTGAATTATAAAATCTATATTTGAAATTAAATTCAAAAGGAATTACACCTTTCAGTCTACAGTAATAATCCACACTGTATGATGTGCTCCTACAACCCCAGAACTTGTGTCCTGTTAGGATGTTCATTGGTCAGAGAGGTTTGATTTTATAGAGTTAATGATATGGCTGATATGCAAACATATCAAACATGGTAGTTCAGTTCATTGCTCCTGTGCAGATGTTACTGTACTGTATTGCTCCAAATCCACAACCCTCCCAAAATCAGTAATGGATGATTTTTTAATTAAATTGCAGTTGCCATTTTGACAGATTGATGATCTACACTTCCAAAAGTACACAATTAAAGTTCCACTTTAATGTACTGTAGGGTTTGAAGTAAACATCATGAGGAGGTCCAGCTGTTGAAAATCATTAAATCTGTTGTTGAACCCAGGCATAGATAAGAGGTCACTGTCCTCGCTAATGTCCAAGAGGCCAGCAGCAACTTCATTTTCTGCCAGAATGAAGCACAGAAGGAACAATTACAGTTTCCTCTTCTACATTTGCTATAACCTAAGGTTAGGTTTTGAAACTTCTAAAAGCTTTAGCTACATTAATCAGGTCTGTAATTGTCCTGTGGTTGGCATTTGTTAGAAATGCCACATCAGGCAGCCACACTATGTCTGATGTCGGGGTGGGAATTTCATTTCTCGACTCCGTGAAAGCTTTGGCTACTGACGTAGGGGAAATAAAGTGATTGAATACTTTGCCTTTGCTGAGCCAACAGACCTCTGTGTTCAGTAAAAGATGAAAAAGATCGGGAAGTGATCGTGATGACCCAGCATGAGAGCAATCCGGGTTTGCTTTGGAAGTTAGAATGGTAAATTGTAAACTGATATGATGCCCAGTCATTTCATGACAACTACTGGTTGTTATTGATACTGGCTTCCTGATTTGCACATTCTTCTTGACCTGCCTCTGTACCCTCATAGCCCATTCCTCATACAGCCCATCTGCGAAGAGCACCCATGACACCAAAGGCAGCAAATCCTTCCAGCTGGAATCGTGGTTCCATGGTTGCAAACTACTCCCACGATGCTGCCCTTGTCCAACTCCTTCACACACTGTGCATGTGTGCTTTCCCATCGACAGTGGACATTCCAAGTTAAACTGTTAGATCATGTGTACTGTACTTATTTTTAAAGACACCAGAAGGAGTTACTGTATGTAAATATTGACTAGGCGCTTACAATGCAATTATTTTAAAACATAGTGTGAGCACCTCATTAATAGTTGGGAAGCTACAGTACCAGTGTTTCGCGATCACTGCCTTTCATTTGATTAAACTTAAACTTTCCCAACTTCCCTGACATATGTATAGTTCTGACCATGAGAAAAAAAGTCAAGAGCAAAAAGCTGAATAATGTTAAACACAGAGCATGCCATTATGTATGTCAGTGGCTTTCTTTCATGAAACAACCAAACACATGGTTATACAATTATAGACAAATAGGCCAAAAATAAAGACTCCATTAAAGAAATAATATACAGTATATATTATATATTTATTATTTATTATTATATTATTAACCATATTACCATTATGGTTAGGCCTATACTGTATGTAAGAAATAAGTATGTTATTCCCAAAATGCCTATGCGTAAATTCAAACAGAAACTTTTGCTTTACAAAGTCCTCAGCACAGAGGTAGAAATTAGTCATTTCCCATAATGACACACTGAAATTAACTTGTCATACTCTGGAGCACAGAGATGAAACGTAGTCAAAGAAGAGAAAGAAACTGTTTTTTCTGGAAAGTATTTTCCAAGCTCATTTAATTTCTCAAATATATTCCTTAAGAAAAGTAGAAAATTAAACAGTTTTTCCTTCTGGCTTGATGGCTGATATGTAATAATAGGGCAGTACAAAAGATCCCAGTTGTGCAACTGCAGCAGTTTTAACATTTATTTCTGTCAATTTCTGTTTCCAACCACTATCAGGAGGTGCATTAACAGCACTTGCACAGTTCCTTCCAAAATTGAATTCTCACATTCCCACTGCCAGTAGCGTTAATTAGCAGAACGCTTACCGTCTGCTAAATATAACACACGTCTGTTGCGCTGAATTTACAAGTTCTGCTTTAATGGGACAACTCCCTGCCTTTAAAATCCATGGACTGCAGATCAAGGGGGAATTCCTCCTTTTAATGAAACATTCTTATTCCTCATACGGCCCATCTACCAGGAACACTTATTTTGCATCAAGTGAAGCAAGAAATTTCACGCCATTTAAACATCTTTTAATGAAGGCCAAACTACTGAAAATAAACACTCTGACCTGCATCTGGATTCCTCATTTAAGTATACATGTCACTTTCCCACATTCCAACGTGGTTTTGAAATTCTTAAAACATACACAAGAGTCATTCTCTAAACTTCTTTACAACGCCATGTGATGACACTAATCAATAAATTTGCTTACCCCACACATGCACACAACTATAGTAACCCCAAAATTCACAAATATTTTCTTGACTTTTCATGGGTTTAAGGTCAGTACCATTAAAAACTTAGACATGATTCACCAATTCACTGGATGCAGAAATGTAAAAATACTTTTAAACAAATAACATTAACAGGTTTTGTAATCTGTACTATGCTTTTTAAAATTAACATTCCTCAATATTTTATTCAATATTTATTTGTGTAGATATTCAGTTACTAATGCTATAGGATAAAACATAAAACTTAAATGAGAAAATGTAGGCTTAATAAAGGTTTAGGAGGTAAAAGCTTAGTTCTCAATCTAGATTGAACCACCATAACACAATAAAAAAACTTTTGTAATTACAGATGGATTTTTCTTTTGTTCTTCTAAGAAATGTTAATGAAACATATAGGATAAAATTACAGTCAAATGTATGTTCTGCATATTCACTAATGATCCCTTCAACTGCATTTGTCAAATACAAACAGATTTTGTTTTATTTTTCTCAGATTTCAAGAGGGATGAAACTGTATACACTGTATTGTCCAGGCTTTACATTTAGCTCCTGGGATGGGTTGGAGAGCTACTGTAAAGAAACCCAATTTGGGGAATTCATTTACCAGACCATATGGATCACCATACTATGATAAAAAACATAACAACAGGGGGACATCTTATCCTGTCACCTGCTGAATGTCACCTCTATTATAATTAACAATGGATTAAAGCTTTTCACTGCTTGAGCATTTTATTGTTGCAAACAATATTACCCTTCTAAACCACCAAACATTTGAAATTTGCAATTGCTCAAATGCCATTAAGGTAGGACTTCTTATTAATCACACGTTGTTTAAATGATTGTTGAGATCTACAGTGTAAGAGACCTAATCTTTCACAATTCTTTTCAGTTTTGGACATTTTCAGGATAAAAATCACAGATAGTGCGTCAGCTGCATAATCTAAAGCAGATAAGAAATGCTTATTTTCACTGTTGCTAAATATAGAAAGTACTGTTCTCTTCCAGGATCCAGGATCTCCAGTACATTCAGTTTTAGCAAGGATTAAACACTATTGTCTTTTTAATTTAGATTTTTATGAGGCCTGTGCTAACAGAGTCTGTTGTTCTTTCTCCACTTTCTCAGGCGTTCTTTTAAATTAAAAAAGCTAAACAGCATTCTATTTTTGGACTTTAAACATACTGTAAATCATAAGCTGCATTCATAAGGAATTAAATATACATGGTTCCTTTTCCAAATACTGTATTAAATGGCATTAATATCAATTGCTGATGCAAACTGGTGCCTGCCTGTTTACTTTAATGCACAATTTCCCTATTATAACATTCTTTTCAAATAAATTTGGGATAAATAAAACAGATGAATTACAACAATAGGACCACTACTAGGAATAAAAATACTGCGAAAGCTAAACTAATTTACATTCTGATGCATTTATTTATTAAATTCCACCCTCCAGCTATGCTGACATGGGTCCAGAACATCAGCACTGTCTTATGTTTGCCGAAGGCAAGGAGCAGCAGCATGGTTCTAGGAGTTAAAAGTGAATGGACCACAGATCCAAACTTCAGCACTTTAAACATATATTGGACTACGGGGTTTTCTGGGATTTTAAAATTCTGCTTTTATAAAGATGTCACTTGGATTGGTTGTTTACTTCAGAGGGCGTGCTTGTCACATTTTTCACTTTAAGTTAAAACACGGACTGGTGATTTCTACATATATAAATGACGTGACACTGCCTTTGATAAAATTAGTCTGACAGAAGAATTTCACAGGTCTTGTAAGTGAAGTTATGTCACATTCAATCACTGAACTGTAAAAATAATGCTGGCTTACAGTCACAGAAAAAACATTCTACAACTGGAGATATGCGAGGCTGCAGGGATATTGCAGACCTGTAGCCTAATGACATCAGCACTAATCTGCTGATATTGATTTTATTTAGGGTTTTATCACTCACATGCTACAGACCTTAGTCTAAGAATAAGAAAAGATATCAGAGCTGATCAATGTGTCTCAGTTAGACTGTGTTTAAGCCTGTTCTCTTTTCATACCAAGGAGAGAACCATTGAGGAGGTTTCATTTATTTATGTCTACTGTCAAAACTGCAATTGTCTTGATATTTACAGATGTGACTAATATTTTATTTGGAAAAAACACACCAATAAGGTTACAGGTAAAATATTTTCCTTATATTTGAAATACAGGGTATATGATATAATAAAGTATAATTGCCCTGTCAAGACTTCAGATATTCTGCATCTCAAACTCTATGCAACTCACATAAATGTATCCATCCACTAGACATAGCTGTTTCCTGTTTAGGTAATGGTGAGCTCAGGTCACAGATACACACAGCACAAGGCAGGACTATACCCTGGATAGGACATCAGGCCATCACAGGGCATTCAAATGCAGACTCACACATGCACATAGAGATCATTTAGAGACACCAACTAACCTAGCTAATATGTTTGGAAGGTGGGATAAAACTGCATAAAATTCTTTACGTGACCAGATACTGTAGTCAATTGAGAACAAATTCTCATTCACAATGACAACCTATTTTTATGTAAGGACATTTACTAGAGCAATCTGAGACAAGCACCTGGCTTCAGGGTACAACAGCAGCATCCAGCAAAGGATTTGAACCAAAATCTTCTGGCCTGGCATCTAACTTTTACTACATGGTGAACCCTATTTTTATTCATTGTGTAATTCATAACCTGGAAGTAAAGCTGCCAAACTGAATAAGTGAAAAACCCAAGCAGAACCTAGAATAAAAAAAGGTATATTGCAGTTAGCTCTGGCTGGATACAACTTGCTGTGACACTCACATCTTTCCACACAGACCTTTAACTCTGAACACTGAAACTCATTTTATCTGGGAGGTAAATGAACACTAAAGAGGAAAATGGGTTTGTATGAGATTTGTGGATGTTCATTAAGTTCTCAGATCCTCGTGTTCTCTAAAAGTCCTTTTCCAAATTGGTTTCCAGTTGGTTGTCTTGCTTTTTGTGTTTAAGAGCTTGAGAAGGGGCTATTATATCTTGTTTGACTGCAAAATCAAATACTGATCTGAAAACATACAGTATCTGGGAGTCCAATCTCAGTTTATATTGTTGGGAACATTATTCTTCCTTTCAAGGCTCTGACATACAGTATATGGCAGAAGGAGTGGTGTTACTGGAGTTGCATCCAAGGTATGGAATATGTTGTAGAATGAATTAGGTTTGACTGAAAACACTACAATAAAACGTTTTTACTATGAAAGATTAGGTTCTTCTTAATGTGAAGAAAAAGACAGTTTTGCCTTACATGAATATATTTGTGGTAATCTGTAAATCTAAAATACAGAATAAGAAAAAGTTTGAAACAACTTCACCTGTTCCAGTGGAATACACTATAAAACATTCATAAAAACATAAAGTAATCTGTCTTGAAACAACAGTTTGATTTGAAATGGCTTTTCATTAATTTTGATTTTAATCAGAGTGACGTTAATTATTATACATCATCTTTTTCAGTGTCATCTGAAGAGAGATGTGTATCATTCAGAAGTACATATTGGCTCTTCTCAAACTCCAGATAATTAGATTCATAATGGGCTATTGTTCGGCTTAACACATTCGTTTTTATCTGCAAATCTCCCTGTCATTTTCACCTAGTGAGTCAGCAGTTTAGATTATATATCACTAAGCTTTATTTACAGAATAACTTCCTGAAAAGCAGCACTCTCACATAAGCATTCAAACCAGGAAGGGCAAATGAGGTTCTTGCAAACAGAGCTCTGCCTTGGTCTGAGTGAATGTCAAATTCAAGGCCTTGGAGAATTAAAGTCTTATTGATTAAACATTTTCTACTCAGCTTCACATCCTCTTTGTCTTTCTGTTTGGATTAGATACAAGTTTCACATACTGTAAAGCATTTCTCAGACTGATGTCAAAACTGATTCATTTGGGTTTTATAGGCAGATTTGAATCTTACAGCTGAAGGAAGGTTGTGAGTATTTAAATATGAGGTCACTGACTATATTTCCCATTATTTCTTACAAGGTAATAAATGTACTTCAGAGGACTTATGCATTTATATTTTAAGCTACTGTATAGTGCAGTAAATGATGCCTGTTTGTTACTTTTCTAATGAATTTTGAATTTGACACATTGATCTAATTGTTGCAGTTTATAAACATTTGAAAATTATGTACAGTATATCACTACTTCTATTACTTTTATGATACCCTTTATTATTGCTTATGCGAATGCACAGGAGAACTGGTTAGTTTCAGGGTGCTGGATACAATTATTAAATATAAAGACTCAATAAAAAATAAATACACTTTGCTACTGAATAACGTCTTTGCTTGTGGAAACTAATACAATTCCAGGAGAATCCGACAAACCAATAGTACACAACAGTTTTCATAATAACCATAATCTTAACTGTAACCTTACATCACTAATACTGAATAGCTGTGGAAGTTTTACTAATGATCCGTAGAACTTTAATTACTAAGAAATACATAATAAATAAATATATAAAAACCTCCATATACAGTACAACACTGTAAAGCATTATTGACAACTTCCTGAATTGTTAGTGGTTTCTAATAAATCTGTGTAAAATTTGATCCACTTTGCCTACAATCTACTACAGTATGTTTTTAAACAATTTTAGATAGTTGCACATTCAGTTTGTAATCACCCACTAATCTTTACAGATTAGCTCACAGCAGACATTTCTGTCCTGCACGGGGAGAATGAGGATGGGCTGACAAGCTCCCATAACATGCCCATCCATCAAACCATTCATGTTTTAAGACACCCAGAGTTGGCGGGTGTGCAGAAAATTGTAAAAGCTGCTGCTTGCAAGAAAACCAGGATAGCCCTAGCTGACTAATTATAACTGCAATTCCTAGTAGCCCTCTGCCAATTGTGTGTGTCTCTGGGGGGGAAACATGCTTATGGTTATCAATGAGAGCATTTACTGGTTAAAGCACTGACAAGTCTGCAACCTGCTTTTAAATAAAATAAATGATTGACATCTCAAATGATTTACTGAATAAGTACTGTAAAACAGCAATAACAACAATGAGAGACCTTCTGGGAAAAACTAAGGTTGCTGCTGGAAGAGGTGATATTGGGGCCAGCAGGGGGCACTCACCCCATGGGCCCATGTGGGTCCTAATGCCCCAGTATAGTGACGGGGACACAATACTGTAAAAAAAAAAAAACAGGCGTTGTCCTTCGGATGAGATGTAAAACCGAGGTCCTGTCTCTCTGTGGTCATTAAAATTTCTCAAAAAGAGTAGGGGTGTAACCGCAGTGTCCTGGCCAAACTTCCCATTGCCCCTTACCAATCATGGCCTTCTAATAATCCCCATCTATGAATTGGCTTCATCACTCTTTTCTCCTCCCCACTGATAGCTGATGTGTGGCGAGCGTTCTGGTGCACTATGGCTGCCGTTGCATCATCCAGGTGGATGCTGCACATTGGTGGTGGTGGAGGGGAGTCCCCATTATCTGTAAAGCGCTTTGAGTGGAGTGTCCAGAAAACAGCGCTATATAAGTGCAAGCAATTATATAAAGCACATTATTCTTTACTGTATGTCAGACATCTGTTAGATTAGAGAAAGGGATTAGACTGTAAAAAGTATTCACTTGATGCAGCAGCTACATTTGCCAACTGGATGTTGCATTGACTTCATACTTTTAAAGGTGTGTGAAAGGTTGGAAACTCTTTTTGTTTCTATCAGTTTGTCTCTCTGGTATTTCACCACCCATTGCCTCAGTGCTGAGTGGCAGCAAAGCTAATTACTGTGCCAGTGAAATCAACAAAATCCTCAAATTTCATGTTACTGTATCTCATTGCTATAAACAGGACAATTTCAATTGTACAAGGGTGATTTAAAAAAGAAGTGATGACTATATTTACAATCTCTCCATTATGCTTTTGGAATATTTTGAAATAGCATTACCTTTCAAATGTATATCAACCCTTCCATGTCCACTGACACAAGAGCTGCTTCACCTGATCTGATGTATCATGAACGGCTAGAGTACAAACGGCATCAGACACCACCCAAGTGGGCCTACACTTGGAAGAAGTCCAGTGACATGTAAAACACTGTAGGATCATTCTGGATTAAATGCAATTTTTTTAAAAAAGACATTTTGATTATATTATATTATATTTGATTATATTATTAACACCTGACAAGTGTCAGCATCTTCAGCTTCAAAGTAAAGGGATGTTTGCCTGAGATGTAAGGGGTCCATATTCAGGGATAGAAGGCAATTATGAAGTTTACCTTGGTTTACCTTAGATAATTAAGTTCTTGGTAAATCATTAAGTGTTGATCAATAGTCCAGGGAGACAGTAAATAACTAACTGGCAGGCACAGGAGAGGTCAACAAAAGGGAAAGGAAGATATTGTACGAGAGAGCTATGTGTTCCAGATTACCCGGAAAGACCAGATTGAAGCTACAATGTAACTATTAGTATTTGAACCTTGTGAAGAGAGCTTGCTATTCTGTGGTTTTTAGGGAACTCTGATTTCCTGTCTAAAAAATCCCTCAGTCAAAAATGGCCCTCCTGGTTTGTGGGTGCATTTGTAGAATAAGGAGATATTTTCCCATTCATTTAGTGGCATCCAAGTTTACAGAGAGAGGGATTTAACCAGGTTACGTTCTGCACAGTTTAGAGGCATCTTATCTTTTATTGTTGGCCTTTCTATAAGTTATATAAGAGTTTGAATAACATTCCATGTTTTTTCTGGGTGGTCAGGATTTAAGGCCTCTGGGATGCCTTGTTTGTAAATTTGTACGTAGTGTAACTTGTGTGTTGTATGGTTATGATGTGTGTAGTTTAGTGTGTATATTATCATTATTAATATTTGGTTAACTATTAATAATGTGTGCTTGAATTATTACTCTTTTCACCAAAGCTGTGCCAACCGTTTGGGTATATTCTTGGCAGTAATATTTAAACAGGCAATAGCATTTACAATAGCAAAGCAAAGTTGAACAACTAGCATGCATATGAATAGGTACTGCACGTGGAGATCAGTTCCAGTTTCACGAAGATGGAAATTTCATTAGATTCTATTTCCACTATCAATAATTTAAACAATGCGAGTCATTCCCTGCATATTGTAAGGCAAACAGCTGTCTTTGCTGCAAAGTGGCTCGCAGAGGGCAGATTTAATGTTTCTGTTGCTGGGAAGTACAATTCCAGTCCTCATGGGCCACCATCCAGCAGGATTTATAGGTCTTTTTAAATCTTCAGCTTCTTAAAAGCAAGGAAAGGCCTCGACTTGTCCAATTTAGCATAATGAGTTCAATTAGGTAATTAAGGGCTCAGATGGAAAAAAAAATAGAAACCTTTCTGGAGTTGTGTACAGGCAATTCTATAGCATATTCTGAATTTATTAATGCAAACTTTTTCTAAAAACATTTTATATGAAATAAAAGGCTGACAGGATCTATGAAAACCCTCAGTTAAAGTTATAATGAAATGAACGGTCATATTCCAACTTTAAAAATGAAAAAGAAAATCAATACGTTTTCATAGCATCTTTGAGTGAATTTCAAACCTCAATGAAACCACCAAATACAAGGTAATGTATACAACCTCCAGTTTACATCACAAAAGAAATAGAGTTTCTATGTATGCGTAGTGCCATATTGCCCATTGTCTGCTATTCAGAATAAGGCATCAAAACTTTTAGTGACCCAAAAAGCTTATCATATTGCAAACATACTGTACTTTAGACCATTTTTGTACCTATTCTTATATTAATTTTAAATGCTTTCACGAAACCGTCACATACTGTATACAGTAGAACTGTACAAGGTGACATGGTTTTTAGATTCTTTATTTTAGTATTGCAAAAAAGAGAAACCTGCCAACCAACTAGTACACACTCAAATTCATTTTCAAGTTCATTTACATTGGTGATTATTTTATGCTAAATCACACCTAAAATAAACTTTCTAGCAGGACTTACAGTATGTGTTTGGAGGACTTACCAAGTCATTGCCCATGCCATTGCCTCAACGGTTTTGCAGACAAATAGTGCTTACTTGTTAATTCTGCATACAGATCACATTCACACATTTTTGGGGTGAAATGTCTGCTGCAGAACCTGTACTTATTCTATCGTACATCACACTGCATCTTGTCAAGAAAGTTGTCAGTGGAACCAATCAGTGCCCATGTTGATTACCTATCTCTTGGCTTGTCCAATAACCCTTGGAAAAAGAAAAGGTTTGACTTTCTGCTGATCCGATCCTCTGTTTTGTTTGCGACCACTATGTTCTGAACAATCACATGCGCGAGAGCGAGGCATCTTCTAAAATATATACTGGAAATTTTAAAAAGAGAAAAAAGGATTAATATTATTAAGAGACCATGTTTCTCATTTGCTTACAGTGGCTACAGAGCAGGATGGGCCACTTTCATGCTACAGTTCATACAAACTCGCTCTCGCCCAAGACGAGACCAAAGGTTTCTCATCTGCCAGCGACAACATGGCAACCATACAGTATTTTCACAAAGTTAATGATTTTGCACTTAATTCAAATTTTGTTAAATTTTGAATTACTATCAGTTAATTTTAATACCGTGATTTAATAACCGGTCTGAGAAAATGGGACTGCAGTTCTCCTTTAAATTTACTTACAAACAATGTACTTTATAGGTACTGGGGAATTTCAACAATGCTACTAACAGTATATGCATTAACATTTGACTTGATTATTTTCTCATCTGGCATCTTCTATATATCAATATACCTTGTGAAAACCGGTATGGTAAATGTGAGATTGCTTAGTATAAGTCAGAGTTTCAGGTTATTCTACCACATTTTCCTTGGATCCTCTTCCCACTGATCTGGAGTGTACATTTATTAATTCTATGTCCCATTGTCACACCTATTACCTATGGTCTATAATTGTTTCCTGGTCAGAGATGCATTCGTACCACTCATTGGAATCCAGCACCTTCCCATTTGATTTGGGAGTCAGGGCATAGGCTAACTTTCTCTCCTTGGGCAGCTCGCTTTTATAAATCTCTGAATTCCTTTAGGGCGTGGCTAATTCTGCAGGTCCCTGTGCCAAAATGTCCATCCTTTCCCATGGAATCCCACTCAATTTTTTAAGTGCTCCACACTTCAGATGCAGGTGTATCTAATTTTACACCTTTTTCCAGTAACTTTCAGCAGCCATCTTGGCTCAAGGCCGGAGTTGAGCCAAGATGGTGGCTTCCAACCAAAACCTCTCCTCACTCTGTCAATGGGAGGTATTACGATCGTGTTTTTATAAGAGCCAGAACTAAAGAACATAATGAAAAGCCCAAATACCAATTTGAAAACTTTAAGTCCTGGTATACAAAAGCTATAGAATGTGGCTTAGATCTGTACCAGTACACTGTTTTGTACTGAAACCTCAACTGCTGAGAAGTATAAATAAACAAGTACAACCTGATAGGGGACAGCATTAAAATGTTGGAACTGTAATGACATAAGGGATTAAGTTTCTAAATTTTGTGTATTCAATTATCGCTCAAAACTAAATATTGTAACATTAGAATTCAAAGTGAGCTTGGGTTCATGGTGTATTTTATTTCATTTTATTTTGAAAATAACATCTCACTTAGGACTGTTTAATTTTATGAACAAATTATTTGCAAAACATTTGAACACCTGTAATAGATACCAAACCTGATACTGATACTGAAAGCTTATTTTACAGTGTGGAGATATGCCTTTGCAGACTCAAGACAAATTGTCTGTGTAATGCATGCTTGTGTTATAAGTTAGTTGTCTTCTGAGTGATTACATAAATGTAGAATGGTAGGAGTTAAGTGTGAGTACTAAAAAAAGAATGAAATGCCACATTTTTCTTGTCTTTTCTACACAGTAACATAATAAAGACATAAAAGATATAATCATACTGTATACTGTATAATAATTTTCCTAAGGCCTTTTGCCAAATATTAAAAATGATACATTATCCTGTGATACTGTATGAATGAATGTTCAGCAAGTTAGTCACCAATTCAATAAAACAAGTTCATTTTCTTTAAAAATAAGTACATACTTTACCATGGGCAGTATTTTCTTTAATTAAAAGGAAGACTTAGGTATATGTTTTGCTTTATAGCTGTGAAGCTGCCTGAAGAACAGTTCATGATTCCTTTACATAACAGTTTGAAAGAAAGTAAACCATGGCCAGCAATTAAAGTTCATTATTAACTTTCTTTTACCCTAAATAACTGCATACTGAAACACAATACCCATGATAGTTTTCTTATCACTTTTTCCCAAATTGTGGTTTTCCTTTATTGTGCACAAGTTTGCATTTCATACTAGGCCACGGATGAAAAAAACCCCAACAATAATAGAGCCGCAGGACAAAATATTAATGTAAAGACAACATCTAGCACCAGAAACAGCTTGAACGAGTCATGTATACCACATGGATAATCCTATCCGCTTCTCAGGATCCCCTTTCGGAGGGTAATGGTGCATGGGATTGAACGGCATGTTCCACTGATTTCACCGGTTTTCAGCAGGATGAAGGATTGAGATCTGGGGATTGTTCTGGCCAGGAATGTGACAGAATTCTGTCTCAGGCTTCTAAAGCCAATTGTGATGCAGCTGACTGCCACCGAGACGGTCTATTAATATAATATTCTCATAGTATCATATATACAGTACAGTATATAATTAATGTGACTGGGAGTTGTTGATACTTTGTTCAGTGAGTTTACCACTGCTATTACTACATGTATTTTTACTACTGCCCCTCACAAATAGCAGGAGTAGCAACAACAAGACATAAACCTTGAAACTAGAAACAGCAGAAATATGTTGTCTTCCATATAAAATTTCTGGTACTATGTCTTTTTTTACACAATACTGCACGCGGTAATTCAGCCACTGATGTCAGAATAATCCTGTCTTTCTCACCCTTTGTTTGCTGTCTCAAGGATATGCTGCTCCTTCTCAACTCATTAATGCAGATTGAGACCAGCCAGGGTGCCCTACATTTATTTTTAATCAGTTGTGGTCCAGCATCATTACATCTGAACTGTCACTAACTTGTGATACTACTGATATACCATTTACTCAGGTCTTTTTTATATACTATGAACTGATGTTGGAATTTTCAGTGCAAATCAATCTTACTGTATTACTCTTGGGCATTTGATGACTTATGATATCTTGTGGTTTTAGCACCTGCTTATAGCATTGTACACTCATCATGTGTTTGCCATCATTAAATATAATATTCCAGTTTGAAATAATAGGGAAAACATAATGGATATTAACTGTTCTTTAGCTTATGGTGTTCTGGGCAGATTCTGTTACTATTACAGCTTTAACAAACTATAATAAATTAAAAGGCTAGTACTGTATACTAGGACCTAATTCTTGCAATTAGATAAATTACTGAAAACATACATCAGTAAGTAATTTTTCTTTCATGCCACAGACAGTCATGTTGTACCCTAATACTTACTTTACAAAAAAATGACTTTAATGATATTGATAATTGGTATTTATTGTGGTAGGAACTGTATTATAAACAGTATTTCAATGAATAAAGTACAGAAAACTATATTATGTAATGATTCATTGCAGTCTTCAAAAGTGTCCTGCTGCAATTCTGAAGTTAAACGGAAAGAGAAAGTTAAATCTATTAAACCTGTCTGCAGTGTAGAATAGAACTAAGCTAAGCAGTATTACAGAATATGATAAAAGAGGTTGCTATTTCAGGGATCAAGATAAAATAATACCTTGCTGAGGCATGCAATTATGAAGGCTATAGAGATATGTTCATTCATTCTTACTAGTCATCTAAGGTTAAGCTATCTCGAGTAAGACTGCAGTAGCTGTGCCCTGCTCTAAGAATAAATGAGCTATAAATACATACCGTATGTACTGTATTTGTATAATCAAATCAGTATTATCAACGCATTAAAATGGAACATTAATGTGTGCAAATCGAGAGGACAGACATTCCAAAAAACATTTTTCTTCATGTAGATTTCTCTAACCACTTATTCATAGATATGAAAAGAAACGTCCTAGTCTGACAAGCTAAAATAATCTTTTTAGTGGAAGCAACCCACCCATGTTGTTGAAGCTAATAGGCTGGCTTCTTTCATGAATTGGCTGGTTGATCAATTAGCTACTAAAGAACAGGTGAGCTCTATATCTTGAATAACCTTCTCATGTTTCCTCATATTCTTATGTTCATACAGTATATCTTCACCAGAGAAGCCTATGAGCAGACCTGAGTCAATTATTGTCAAAAGTCTCAACAGGATTGATAAAGTCAGCTTTGAAGTGCTGAGTGCTTTCAGAACTGAGAACAAAAGGTACTTTTTTGAACAAATGAATATCTTAGATTTGATCTTCTCGTACAAAATAGATAGAATACAGAACAACTCAAATAACTCCAAATGTTATGATAGGGTGATGATTAACAATTGCAATAACAATAGCCACAATTCTGAATGCAATATAATTACAAAACTAAAATTAACACATTTGTCTGTGTGAAATGTATATACTGTATATCTCACTATATACAACACATTGTAAACAAATAACATTTATTATAATAATTGTTATAATATTGTATAATTTAGTGATATTACATAATAGTTTTATTTAAGAATTATGTTCTGACAACCCTTGGTCTTCGGATACTAGCAATAATTGAGTGAGTCTTCTATGATAAAGGAGGGAAGTCTGGGGTATTTTAAGTTTAATGTAGAAAAATAGCAACATGGTGCATGGAACCCATGTGGGAGGTTAAATTTTCTTTTCATTTAGAGAAAAATAACATACCGCATGACTCCAGTAAGGTCCTCACCTTGAAAAGGAAGAATACTTTGTGCCCATGAATTAGACAAGAGAAGAATATGACTCTATTTGCTGCTGGGTTTCTGTTGCTATGGCAATGTTATGCTGTGCCTCAGATAATTGCATACTGCACCTTGCTGTTCAAGGAAAATGCACAGTAAAGGAACGTGCTGGGTTAAAGGGAAAAAAACTAATAAATATTATATGTTCTCTTTACATTAGGAGACGCTCTTCAAAGTTTATTTGAAATAATGCATTGCAGATTGCTCACCACTGTTCCGTTTCTATGTCAATAACATTGCCTAGTCATAAAAATGACCACATAATTCTCATAAAACATTTCTGATTTACGGTGAAAGACAAATATTGCAACATGATACTGATGCAGTATTACTTTTATTTTGTGTGTATTTTTAACTTGTCCTATGCAGACAGACAAACAAACCTTATCTCATCTGAAGATGATGACTGAGATTGTATAGAGTCTGGAGTAGTTTCATCTGCCTGTTCTACAGTTGTACTTGATGCTGTGTACGCAACATCAAATAATTCTTGGGGACATGTGGAATTTCAACCACTTTTGCATCAGATTGTCAAGGCACATAACCTTTAAAAAAACTCCATTGGATTTTCCAGGTCTCCTACAGTACAGACTTCAAATATTAGTTTTTCACTTTTAAGTCTTTGAAGGAGTCTCACACACTGATAAATTACACACCTTGCTACACTCTCCATTCCTCTGCCTCTGATCCTTTAAGCTCTTTCTTGAGTCTTCACCTGCTTTGTTTCTAGGCTATGGATTGACCTTCCCTAAGATATTCCAAATTCGGAGTCTCTGGTTTCAAACCTCATCTTAAAAGGTTATAATCACTTCTTTTAAAAGGGCATTGCTATATATATTTGAATGATGTCTGATGTCTGTTGTATGTTGATGTCTATTGTCTTTGGATTATATTGCATTTGTTCCTGGGTTTATATTCTATAGTGCCTTCACATATGTTTTAATAAAATATAAAATAAAGCCTTAGGTGTCATTTTATTTTTATTATACAGCATTAAAGACTTTTCTAACTTGAAGTATATCCCTAACCATATCACAAAGAGGATGGGGTTAAATCCACTGTATATTGGACTCGATGGTTATATCTACTCTATGCTTCAGAACACAAACAGATGTGCTTGTACTGTATGAACATGCAGGAGAACTGCGGTTTGCCTTCCCTAGAACTGGAGCACTTCCCTTTCAGAGGTTAAAAGTGCTTTGGAGATGATTTTTTTTGGTTCCTGCCATGGTCCCCCCGAGAATCATGTGCCTCCTTTATAAGATTAATGATCTTCTGTAAACTCCTGTTTGTGGCATACAATAGCTGCTCAGTTTTTGCACATGAAGACATACTGTAGTCATATGGCAACTACTGTATATGACTGGAATAATCTCTCGCTCTGTCTGCTTTGTATTTACATGTACTCATTGAAATACTTGTCAATATCAAGGATTCCTGACTTGGTGAAAAAATCACCCTTCAAT
Organism: Lepisosteus oculatus; assembly: GCF_040954835.1. NCBI lineage: Eukaryota > Metazoa > Chordata > Actinopteri > Semionotiformes > Lepisosteidae > Lepisosteus > Lepisosteus oculatus. Next base: position 14,647,193 of record NC_090707.1, read on the forward strand.
AAACAGATCACAGATCTCCATACTTTTCATACATTTGTTATGTCCTTCCATCAGTACGATTGAGGAACTCTAAACCTACACCTAAACTAAATGAAGAAATTTGTGTAAATAAAGATAAACTGTTCATCTCTTTTATCATTAATGCTTTTTTACACAACTATTCCACTGACTCTATATCACCAGAGGAAAACAGGTCAAAAGAATGACCAATTGAATCTATCAAAACACATGGTTCTGAGATGTTTTGAAAATAAAGCAATATAAAAGTATGAATGGCACAACATTAAAATGCAGCTATGTTACCCTGCAATTTACAGCTGGCAATCTCTGGAACTGAAGCAGGTATGAGGCTGGCTAGGACCTGGATGAGATACCCCCCGGGAAATCTTAGGTTGTGGATGAAAGAGGTGTTAAAGGACCAGTCGGGGGCGCTCACCCTGAGGTCTGTGTGGGTCCTTATGCCATGCAGTCTAAAGATGGGGGTGGTATACTGTAAAAAGGCACTGTCCTTCAGATGAGCCATAAAACCGAGGTCCCAACTCTCTGTGGTCATTAAAAATCCCAAGGCAATTCTTCAAAAGTGTAGGGGTGTTAATTCCTTGCCAAATTTCCCCCTGACCATTACCAATCATTTCCTTCTAACAATCCCCATCTATGAATATTCTCCTCCCCACTGATAGCTGGCGTGAGGTGAGCATACTGGCGCATTGTGGCTGCTGTCATATCACCCAGTTGGGGGCCACACATTGGTAGTGGTGGTGGAGGGGAGTCTTCATTACCTGTAAAGCGATTCAAGTGGAGTGTCCAGAAAAAAAATAACGCTGTATAAGTGTAGGGAATCATTATAAGGAATTATTATTATTAATGAATTATATTATTTAAGGAGCAGAGCTGTGCTGATTGACATAAATGGCAGTAATTGTAGAATGCAAACCTGTATCCTTTAGAAGCAAGAATCAAACAGATAACTGTAAATAATTTTAAACCTTTCACAAGGCCTTGCAAAGGGGCTTTTATCACAATGGACACACTACAAGAAACAGAACAGATGGTGGCTGAGGAATAAAAACTGAAAGAATCTGCCTTAGAACACAAATTGTTCTGAATAAAAACAGTCAAAAAGTTACTCAGTCATTCTGCATCATCCCAATAAAGAACATGAGCCTTAATTCCTTCCTAACACAGTATCAAACAGCATATATTTCCCTTGTGTCCACACGTCCTACCCGAATCATTGTGAACTGCAAATGTGGGTAATAAGATAAACCTAGTTCAGTAATCTTTCTTTACATCTTGTACTGTGTCCCATAATGTACATATGTTCTGTATACTGGAAAAGTACTGTATTCAACTGCAGAAAATATTCTGTAAAATAGGTTCTTTAATACAATCCTTATGAGAAAAAACCTGCTATTTATTTTTCTCATATTTTATTTATTCTTGTTTACATGACAGTAATACTCATCAACTGCTGTTACAGTTCTAAAGAGAATGGATGACTGCAAGTTAAAACACAGCAAGAAGGACAGCTGCTGAATTGGCAAACTCTAAAGAGAGCTGTGGATACCAAAAAAATAATATAGACTGCAGGGCAAATACTGAAAAACAGTTTTCTCTGAGTTCACTAGGGACAAGAATGCTTTGTGAATGTTTGGAACACTTGGCGAGGAATGTTTGGCTTAACCCGCCTGTTTAATAAGTAGCCTCTTGGCCATAGTATGAAGAGCCTTGAACCCCATTCAGAAGGAGTGATCCAGGTGTAGTTGCAAGGTGGAGATGGGGTTTAAGATGGATGTCTGAGACAAAAGCAAAGGGAGGTGTTTGAGCTCGATATACTGGTTATAGTTAATTTCATAATGATGGAGATTAGGTTCAGCTGTGTGAGACTGACTTGTCATTATTATCCCTCCTGAACTTCAGTTAATAACTTCCAAATAGAAACATTAATTTACACTAATGTAGTGAGATGATATGGTGTTCTATAAGATATAATATAACATTATATGTACAATATACATGCATTTTAACACCCTTATATTGTGTTGCTTATTTTCACCTTAAAAATAGATCTTTCCCAACTATCAATGAAGGACTATGTTTTTATTAAATTTCATTCAGAAAGATCTCCCAACACTTCAAAGTCATGTTGATGGATCCAAGTAAGCTTAACCTTGTTTCATTAAATACTCATAAAATACTCTCAATCTAATAATTGCAACATGTTAAAAGGCAATCTGCAAGTGTTTTGCAACAGAAGTAATTGAATAGGGCAAGAACGATAAAATATGCATGCAATCCTTTTAAGATCAGTCATCCAGCTCTCACACAGAACACCTACCGACAAACCCTCTGATTCCTCTGCACAGTTGGAAAGCTAGCTGGCTTTCAGATCAACAGAAGGAATGCTTATCTGAAACTTTGCACCATGAAATGCCATATGCCTACCTCTTCATCTAGAAACATCAGGCAGTAACTCAAAATTTATCAACGTCTTTCATAATCTCATTAACCATTTAGTATCAACCATGTGTCTCCTATGCGCTATCACATTTCTAGTGTCGTACGTTCTGAAACAATGGTAAGAGTGTTTATAACGATGTAGATAGGAAATCAATTTAAAGTAGGAAAGGAATATGTTCTGCTTGTTGGAGATGAGTTATTACTTTTAAACAAACAGAATAAAGAGTTATTTTTTGTAATGTACTCTATTTCATAAATATAATAATAATATGAATTTAAAATAATACTTCTTATATTCAAAACATCTATATCATTTGGAATGATGCTATCTTCATTGCTATCCTTCTGTCTGAATTTGTAAGCATATGCATAAGCTGCTTAGCTTTTTAGTCTCTGCTGACACATGTGCCAAAAATGAATGGATCCAGACATCACATCGGTTGTTGAAAGACTGTTAGAACTCTGTGATTCTACCATAGAAGAAATTTGTATCTGTAGGTGATTATAGTTTGTTATTTACATTTTCTTTTGAGTTTTTGTCCTTTTAATTACACCAATATAAAACATAGCAGTGTAAAGAATAAATATTATCAGATTTTCCAAATATTCCGACTATGTTATACAGGCGATTCTTAAAACCTGATGCTGATAAGCACATCCCACTAGAATCATGAAGAGGATAGAAATCTGTGATACAGTGCACCTTCTTGAGAATTATAAACACAAGTTCAGACATGTTTGCCATGCAAGAATTGGTTGTACATGCATGATAAATCCCAGTTAACTCTAGTGAACTGTTGACATAGGTAATGTGTATCTCAAATTAATCAAATGGGTATGATAACGAGTGCATTTGCTTCAGAAAGTAAGAGACAAGATTGGGCTTATGGTAATGTCTGACACTCACAGGGTAAAAGAGAGAACCTTTTTAGTGTTGTTGAGAGACAATTATGAGGGAATCACACCAAACTTCAGCATTGACATCATCGTCAACCTGGGTCCCATCACCGGCTGCCACAGAACCTAATCACCCAGAGGCTTGGGAAACCTGGAGTCAGTTTACAACCACGACCGTTCCAGGTGCTCTTCAGTACAGGTACTCGGGCCTGACAGAACTTGGGGCTCTGTCAATGAGTCTGAAATCTGAGTGCCTCGAGCTTTGTCTCAGTGTTTGTTCCCCTGTTTAGTTTCGTTTGTACTCTGACCCCTGTTTTGTCTTCTGACAGTGTTCCTGGATCACCCCTTGGCTTTGCTAACTGCATGTTTGTCAACCCGGCTCTGACCCTGGTATTGAACTTGGACTGGACCTCAACCTATTACCTGGAAATTCACCACAGTGTCTCCCTGGTTGCAACTGGTGCTTGTTTTGGATTTCGACCCTGGACTGTGTTTCCCTGCACCACGGTTGCCTGCATGCGAGACTACTCGGCTCACCATTAGCAAGCAGCCTGCTCCTCATTCCCAGAATGTGTGTTCCTTGCTCCCTCCCCCAGCTCCCTTGTGTCTCGGTAACGTGCAGCTCTGGGATCCCAAACTCAGCTGCTTTTTTGTCCAGCAAGTGGGTTTTCTAACACTCCTGGAGTGTCCCACCTGGGTAGCACACCATTAGACATGCTGGGAAACTCCAGTATGTCTGATTTCACAGACAAAACTCTTCTTCAGCATATTTTGTCCATTAAATCCAAAGTCAGTCAGAGAGATTGAAGGTTTACTCTAACTGAATGACCTTCTCTTGCTTGTAGCCTTTCTTAGTTCTTATTTGTATGTACTGTATAAGGGATCTATCCCATGGCTGTATGTATTGGTCAAATTTAACATTTATTAGCTGAGAAGATCCTTTGCTGCTCATCCTCTGGGTGCACTTGGAAGGTGAAAATAAGCCAAGGTATGACAAAAGGGGAGAAACTGAGGTTTCATATTAGCTTTCAACAAAATTTGTAAATTTCATAGTTCGAATGTATAAAACATGACAAAATACAATAGAGATCTATTTAAATTTATAGTAACAAGTACCATTACCATGTCCCTTGTGCTGCTCTTCATGTTCAACTATATCCATTTGTGTTATTAACTTTTCAAATACACACACTTCAAAGATCATTTATTGCTTGAGAAAGCTATCTACTACCCACAGCATTTGAAATTTTGGCTTCAACTTATTATCTGTAGCCACTTGCTTTGCCATGAGTCACATATTTATTTGTGAGCACTGCAGTTCAGCAGTGAAACACAGCATATGGATTTCTCTCTTTTCTAAAGAGCACAGAAATGGAAGTCTTAAAGCAAGTGTGGGAAGACAGACAATGGAGTGTAATAACAAGATTAGAAAGAGAAAATTTGATATTTCCTTTCTTCTTTTAAATAGGCCCATTAAACTGAATCCACTCTGATTAAACTATTAGTTGCATATTGTTGAACAATAATAAAAAACAACGTAACCCACATTAGCATAGCAATTTTAGTTTCACTTCTTAAAAAATATGTACAGTATTTATCCATATGATTCAATCTAAAGACACTGAAACTTTTATCATGAGTATCACTATTATAATGATTTGTAAATGGTTAATTTGTTTAGAAACCAGGTTTATAGATAAGCTTATACTATATTATAATGACCTTTATCTCAACAGAATGTGGTTTGGTTGAGGAAACTATTGACATCTTGTTATGGTAAATTACTGATCTGTTGACAACTGCAGATAAAAGAATGGAGATATTGCTATAATGGCATTAATGTTTGCTTTGATACACAGTGGTGCACTTTTTTCAAGAGAGACAAGAGTAGAATGAATTAACGCAGAAACAAGAAGTCATCAATGTTTTGTCACAAAGCAAAATTGTGTCAGATGAAAAAAACACGCGGCTTTAGAAAGTATCACTCTTTTTTACAGGAGGAAACTGCAACATGTGTAACTTCAGAATGTGCTATACTATCCACTCCTTCACCCATTTCCTATCTGTTTTATCCAGTTCAGGGTTGTAGGGGAGCCAGAGCCCATCCCAGCAAGCAACAGGCGCAAGATGGTATATCAGCTCTTTGCAGAATGCTCAACCACTAATGGAATAATCAACATTAAAATAGATCCTCACAATAGTTTTTCATTCCCTACTCTCCAAGATGGTACACTACATTAAAGAACAAAAGCTTGGTAATTTACTTATCATATATTTGTAACAACTTTATTTGGTCCTTCCAACTGATATATTTTAGGTTCAAACAGATAGATGTAAATGTTGTGCAAAAGCTCTGAAATGGCATTATTTGTCTTTATGAGAACCATACATTCACCTGCCTAATGGTTAGATTCCTGTTGTAACATTACCACATTTGGATTAACCTGACATGTAATTTTATGTATCTGCCTACAAACTAAAATGTGATATTATCCCAGAATTAGAAAATATTTTTAAATTCTTGTACAATAATGGTTTAAATAATGGTATAATGTATAATATGCATTTTTTATTGCTTCTGTTAAATGAATCCCACAAAGCTTTATTTTGTTCCCTTAAAAGGTAGAATATTTTGGTATTTTTTTACCAGTTCACTACAGGCTTAGAAAATTCAAACCAAACAGAACATAGACCTTTCATAGACCCTCTTTCATATAGTACTTGTTAACCTACTCTCACATGTCCAGCTTACTTCTCTTGAAATAATATGAAAGCTGAATGTACATATTCAAAGGCCACGTTAATTTAATTATCGATGTGTACTATTATCAATGTGTTGTAAGTAGTAATAGCTTCTCATCATATTCATGATTGTTAGGGAATTGCTCAGACGCAATAGTTTTATAGTAGATACACTTTTCTTCAATGTGAAAATTCCAAAGGTTAATTTCATGATTGGAGATCAGGAGAGAAGAATCATCAAACACAACTATTCTAACAGACAGAAGATGGAGAGCTACTGTACAGTACCAATAATGCTAATCATCTTCTTAAATTATATATAAAACAAAGATTAACATAAATATTAATGTTCCTTATTAAATTCATAGTGACCACTGCTAATTTAGTTAAGTATATAATACTGCACTAGTGATTTGTGCCAGTTCTTATTGGATTGCAGTGTTATACCTTATGCTGAGGTACCTGCCAAGTAACTCACACCTACACTGTTATGCAATGGTCTTTTTATTCTTCAACAAGAAAGATCACTATTATTGGGCAGCTGTTCTCCTAGTGTAGCCGATACATGATATCACCGCGAAAAAACGTTCTCTCTCCACCATTCTGCCATGTAATTTACAGTATTGTAATGAAATTTGGTAAACCAAATATCCCCTCAGCAGTTTTGTTTTGCCTCCATGCAATCTTTGGGAGAAACAAAAATGTGATGGAGCCCTTTTCCCCCTGCCACAAACAAAATCCCTAAGAAGCAAACAAAACCATGACAAATTAGCTCTTTTAAGAATCCTACTTAAATATTCTAAAACTCATTGCAGTATTTCAGAATTTAGAAGGAAAATATACTAATGTTACTGGCAACAGATCATAAAAATAAAAAAAATAATTTATTTTTAAAATATCCAAAATACCAGAAGTGGTCTTTAGGAGTCAGCAGTCCACACAGTGCAATACAGCATTTTCATGGCTGATGAAATGGCAATTCTAGACTACCAATTGATTATTTTTGTCCATTAAGAAATAGTTTTGTCTTAGGCTTAACCTTTTTGCAATATCCCTCTGTATTACTTCATTTTATGTGTACAACAACAGTCCTTTGGGATACATCGGGAATCCTTTGTGACAGTCAAATTTAAAAATTCTATGGAGAAAAATATTATACCTCTTTTATGGTACAATGAATACAAACAATGAACCACACAAAGTTTACTCACATTAATTTAACATACTGTACTTGTCCAAAAGATCACTTACTGATTATATAGAAATAGACATGAGATATACTGTATTATAATTGTGGCTTTTTATGATCTGACAGTATTCCTGAAATTGGACGCATTTGTCACTTTTGTTACAAAACACCAATAAATTCAATCTCTAGGTGATATGAGATGCTAAAGGTAAAAAAAAGACACTCATTCTTGAATTTCTAAGGCACAAGCAGAGAGCAAGTATTTTCCAAAGACATTTGAATGCTTCCTAAGGGAATGACTCCACTCATATTATAAGCAAAGCAGGAAGTAATTCATTTACACTTGATGCAAACTGGACATCTAACCAGTGGTGGTAAAAGCAGAGTGCATCAGAAAGACTTTTGATTTTGATTTCCTCAGATTATGTTACAATAAATATATTAATAGATTTGGGAGGAAGGGGGAAAAACAGACTTACCATCTTTTCTGTGATATGTTATTTCCACCTTTCTTTCATCAGAGCCAAGCAAAGCTTGGGCGACTTGGGCAATGTCATGTCTTTTGGTGTGCTGGCCATGAAGAAAGTCACATGTGCAGGGTTTCTGCATGACATCTGGTCTTGAAAAGCCAGTCATTTCACAAAATCCATCATTGCAGTAGATGATCGCACAGTTCTGTACTCTTGCATTGGCTATTATGAATTTTTTATCTGTAATGAAAGTCAACATGAGGTGTAATACACCAAGTTTATCACAATTATATTCATACTGAAACATTGTTGTAGTGCCAACATGGGAATTTTGCAGTAAACCGAACATCATATGTAAAAGACTATTCAAACTTAATAATTCAAAAGGAATTGATTTGTGAGTGAAATATTATAAAAGCATTTCACTTTTTAAATAAATTAACAAGCCTGTCCTGCAGATATGTTCGACTGGAATGAAAGTAACACATTCATTAATTCATTAACAAATCATTAATGGCTTCAGCACACTAAAATCTTGTATTTATACAATAGATATGAGAGAACACTACACTTATGTATAGCCTCTTATAATTTCTCTTCAGTTACTTGTTGATGATGTGTAACGTTTTTTCTCTCATTAAATGTTGTAATTTTTAAGAAAGGGTGTGCACACTCCAGTCCAAAATATTGTAGAGTATTACTTCCAGTGAGTGTGCTTTAATAGATAGGTTAAAGACTCCTGGTTAACTTACACATTTAAAATCTCTCTATATATTTATATAGTAGACACCCATAACATTCCCATTAAATATTAATTTGAATATTTTAAATGTAGATATAAAATACATTCTGTTGAAAGGAAACCCGACAAAAAAGCTCATTGAGACGAACATTTCTTACGCGCAACTGTATTCTAAACGTCACGTGTGAACTTAACCACTTTATTTCTGAACTGTCTCTAATTCGTGACTATATAACTGTTGTTCTTATAGTAAAGCGTTATGTTCTAACACACTTTCATATTTAGACTACAACTTTGGTACAACATAGTCCAGGAATGATTAAAAGGCTACTATTACATCATCTATTTTTGGCTTTCGGAATACACCCAATCACAGCTAATGCAAGTTGTCATATCAAATATAATACAGTAGTAAACAGAAAAAGAAAGGCTCCAGACCATAAATATTTTTAATTCAGTGCAATTAGTATGTAACATATCATAATTATTAACTCTGATATGATTATTTTCACTTTGCATTTTAACTAATTTCCTATTGTTTCAGGAATAATATTAAATATATTTAAATACACACATTTGTTCTATCGTTCAGCACTTTCGGTTAGTAAATGAAATCCAAAAATTACTTACTTTGTCCTTCGAATTTTCGTATAATAATGCCCAAAAATGTGTTTTGTGGCGCAACATGACCTCTTCGAACAGGCATGATTAAAGATCTTCAAATGCTCTGCTGTAAACAAACCGTTCGCTTGGTACCTTTGCTTAAGTTACTGTCTCTGTAGCTTGATGATCTCTCTTTTGTCACAAATCATCTTTATTTCAGCAAAAAGAAAATCTTTCCACTTCCGATTACCTTTCTTTTTTTTTATTTACAAGCTTCTTTGCCCGAGTACATGCCCGCGTCTTTCAGTGACACACCGACTCCAAAGACAGTAAATTAAAAAAATGGAAGAATCAGATTTTCTTATGCTAAACATTTCAAATTCAACCAAAAATGGATGCGATCTTGCCGTTCTCTGAAGCGATGTGATGGTAGGGAATGGAAGACTGAAGCTGATCTGCCAGGGGGAGTGACGTTACCCCCTCGGGGTTTAGTGCACAACGCTCAGCTTTGGCTACTCAAGCGAGGCTCAGCTGGAGCTGGCCAAGAAATTTTATATTCAGAATTTTAAGAGGGAAAGGTGCGCTATAACAAGGTTGAAATTCAGTTCTGACATAGCACGTGTGTATATTTTCATGTTAAATAGCTATGTATCTGGGAGAGAAAAAAGGAAGAACGACATTGCAGTAGCTGGTGAAAATCGTGAACTTCTCATTTTGATCAAGCTAAGAGAAGTCCCTCAGCTCTAGATGCATACAATATAAGCATTGCATATACATTATAACAGACACACTTTGTTTGTAACAGTAAAGTTAAAGCCGTTTTTAGTACAGCGTTTTCTCTTTTGGACGGCAGCTTCCTCAGGTTTTGTTTTCGATTAGTGACTTGTCCATGGTGCTGAAATCTGACAAACTACGAAGAAAAGTCAACGCAAATAATACTGAATTGTCAGCTTGTGTTTGACTCATCATTGCTGCTTCAAAAAAAACATTTGCAAGATATTTGCTGATAGTTTATTATTTATATAACATAAATTTCAATGATTCCTCACCCCAAATGACACAGAATCTCAGTTTTTTTGAGTGCGTTCAAATACAATTAATTCAGTAGAGACCGATGCATTACCGTTCGAGACGGCCTAAAGACTGACGGAAACTGGCGTAAAAATGTAAACGTTTGCAGAATGAAAACCCTCCTTATATCAACACTGACAAACATCTGGCTCTGTATTTCTAAGAGATTTCATGGCCCATCTGTTAGCCAGAAAAGACGAGCAGGACAAAACAAAAAGGACAAAGACACAAAGAAACACATTTAAAATGGAGAAAGAGACAAAGAATATTGCTGACGCAAAACGTATTATTTGTATCTCTAATGACAGCATAACCTTTCAATAGCTACTGTCATTTTGTTTCTTGCAATATAAATATTCATATGCATTTTTGGGGGGAATTGTAAACTTACTACCATTTTCACCTTCAAAGAAAATCTGTTTGCAGTAGTGAAGGCATTGCTATTTGTATCATATCCTGCCCAGCTATGAACGGCATTGAGCATATGTGGCCTATCCTCAGCTAAAGACTGTAAAAGCAGCTCAGTAAGTCTGAGACCACTTGGTCTCCAAGCAATTTCTAAGAATGTTTTTTTTTTCAAATTTGGAATTTTTCTTCTTAATATTCAGATACTATAAATACTAAGCAGGTTAAGCATATTTTAAATATAAGCCAACTTCCACTTAAAACAATGCAAGCACTCTGTACAGTCAAGAAAACAGATATTATGCACTTCAAAGAAAGCAATACAAGAGTATCTGATTGCTTAATCCTTAAATTTTATGATTAATTCATTTTCAAAAATTACATCATCAACTGATGTGACTATCATTTGAGAGGTACCTATCAACAGAAAAAAAAACAATGGAAAAAAACTGTTCTTCACAGTGGCTATAACAGTGGTCATAATAATGAAGCATTAATAAAATGCTCATTCATTATTTAATGATAAATTCACCAGAGCAGAAAATAGTTCAAATTTTGTGCTCTGCAACATCTGGAGCCATGACAGTTGGCCATTACATTACACTGCCTTAAACATATTCCTTATATAGATTATAGTTTCAAGTTTTTTTGTATCAGCTATTTGCACAATACTGAAAAAAAACCACAATTAAAGGAATAATAAGTTTTAAAAAACAAAGACTTTACTTTAGCAAAGTAAAAGCTAATTTAAGAGACATCCATAGGACCTAATAACTATTACAGCATCTATTTTAAACAGATGGTTAGTTGGTGTTTAATTTGGACGTGCCAATACTCAATATTGTTGTTATAACAAATTGCACTTCAACATCAAACCTTATGAAAGCAGAGAGAGCGTTATTGCTAAAAAGATTTGCGTGGATGTACAGCAAAAATGATAAATAGCTACAGTGGTGTGAAAAAGTGTTTGCCCCCTTCCTGATTTCTTATTTTTTTGCATGTTTGTCACACTGAAATGTTTCAGATCATCAAACAAATTGAAATATTAGACAAAGATAACACAAGTAAAAACAAAATGCAGTTTTTAAATGAAGGTTTTTATTACTTAAGGAAAAAAAATCCAAACCTACATGGCCCTGTGTGAAAAAGTGATTGCCCCCTAAACCTAATAACTGGTTGGGCCACCCTTAGCAGCAACAGTTGCAATCAAGCGTTTGCGATAACTGGCAATGAGTCTTTTACAGCACTGTGGAGGAATTTTGGCCCACTCATCTTTGCAGAATTGTTGTAATTCAGCCACATTGGAGGGTTTTCGAGCCTTAACCGCTTTTTTAAGTTCATACCACAACATCTCAATCGGATTCAGGTCAGGACTTTGACTAGGCCACTCCAAAGTCTTCATTTTGTTTTTCTTAAGCCATTCAGAGGAGGACTTGCTGGTGTGTTTTGGATCATTGTCCTGCTGCAGAACCCAAGTACGCTTCAGCTTGAGCGTTAAAATATAAATCAACTGTAGTTTATCACATCTTTGGAAAGCTGAGTTCAATTTCTCTAGCCACACCCAGGCCTGGTTTGTATAGTTTAATCAGATATCAACCTTACTAGCATTTTGTGTGTTATAAAAATATCCAAATCAGTCCCACAAAATGGAATTCACAATAACCTTGAAATGTAATAACATGGACATGCACATCTTATAAAAGAAAGAAGTGTCTTTTTTACACCTTATGCAAATATATTACATATGAATTATGTGTTAAAAGAATACTTCAATTGTATTTTAATTTCACTTAGAGTTATAAATTACGTTACACCCTAATCATAATAATTTATTAATTATTAATATCTAATAATGATAAGTTGAAGGAACAGGTAAAAATTATAAGGCATGTCTGAGTTGCCAAAAATATAATATCATCTGGAAGTACTGATTATAATCATTGTATACTGAATAAAAGCAAATACAATTATGATAAATGGCAAAACGATCCTGTTTTGAGGCTGAAATGATATTGTAAACAGACAGCAGGTTCGGTAATAAAATAACACAAATGGCTTCTGCACTCTGTATTACACAGCTGTAAAGGGCAAAGATATCCTAGAGTATGAATCAAATTACATGACATTGTGACATGTTTAACGAGGCTTAATTTTTCTGTTCAGTATAGTGTTTGGAAATATTTTCCTGAAAATGAATAATAAATTGAACCTGTATGATTAGTTTGTGAATTAGATCATATTCTGTGGCAAAGTTACTAAATAAGTTTCTTTTCTAAAAAATGAAAGAATTGTCTTTTACATTAATACATTGAGCTTCGTATGGGTTAAATTAAAATAAAGAAACACATTGTATTTGGTTCACTGTTAACACACTCCTACATTATTTATAAAGGAATATTTTTTTAATTAATTTCTCTGTGTACTGGAACTGAACTGGCAGAGGGACGTTCATTGTGACAGGAAAGAGGAGGACACTGGTAGTACAGTAAGCGCTGTTGAACTGAGAAAGAGGGAAGTGGCTGGAAAGACATACAAAAGGAAGAAAAAGATGATATGAAGAGTGTAGGAGGAGAACACACACAACATGTTATCAGATGAGTCAGACAAAGATTGTAGCATGGATTGGAAAACTTTTTTTCTAGGTATTGTAGACTTCTTTTCCTTTACAATTGTTAATAATTCAAAGTGTGACTGTGGAATTATTAACAGATATTTTCCCCTGTTCAACACTAGAGGGCCCATCACCGAGGTTGCCCTCTAAAAATGTTTCATCAGCACCACCTGATTTTCTAATTAAGAAGCCTACTGTATATTACATTCTCACGCGACACCCCTTCATTAGTCCTAGAACCACACCATCGACTGTACAGCTATGGTACACTCTTTCATCTCTAAAAAACCCTTAGAGAATTCCTTCTATATTTTTCTCTAGAGCCTCACCATTTGCCCTAGCTCACCTTAGTGAAGAACCCTCTTTTTTGAGCCGACTACTCATCAGCTCTCTACCTCCTCTTGAGGTAACGACCCTCTAGTTCATGACAAGGCAGTCCGAAGACCCAAACTGTTACAAAACAAATTATATATCAAAATACAAACAGATATATCAAAACATTTATTGGAACATACTTGAGACAATATTTATGACTAAAATTCAGGTGATAATATAGCAAATAAATGAAAATAACAAATGAGTGCAGAAATGTTCAAAATCTTTTCTTTGGATTTTATTATATGAAATATGTTGTACAGAGCAATTTTTTAACCTCTGATTCATAAGAAACAACCAATAATGCACCCACTCTTCTCCTCTGATTGTACGGCTCTGGTCATGAGTTGTTGAATTAGTTCAAAACAATTTAACAGAGTTGCATTCTGTACCAATTTACTGTATGTGGAAGCTTCTGCAGTTAAAAGTTGAAGCCAATGATATGAACGATGTGTGTCAAGAATTTGTCACCCACACATGGTGAGGTCTGTAATGCAGAAATACATTGAAGCTTGGTTTCAAAATGTAACCCATTCCCTTGCAGCATTGATCTCACATCTTTCTTTGTTTTATAGTCAAGGAGCTTAGATTTGCTTCATGTACATAATACTGTATGTACAACATAGTACACATTTTATTTTGGGGTATTTCCTGTCATATACAGTATACTGTATGTATTTGATCTTTTTAGAACAAAAACCCACATTATATTCAACCCAGTGATTTTAAATATTGGTAAATGCCTGAGTAAATGCCTGAGTGTGTAAGTAAGTATTTAGTTGCATATCCCCTTGAGGCAATAATTGCATGAAGTTAGTGGCCCATTGAGGTCACTACAGTATTAGTAATCATTTGAGAGGTCGTCCCAAGTTTTTGTTGCAGCCACTTTGAGTTCTTGCCTATTCCTCCGGTGTTTTGATTTTCATATTTTCTTCAGCTTTTTTAAAATACATGCTAACTTGGATTTCCATCTGAAAAATTACTTGGCCAGTCTAAGATTTTCCACTTTTTTCTCCTAAAAATTATCTATGTTTTTGGTCAATGCTATATGGAGAAACACTAAACTAGAAGTATGAAGTATTTTCTTCTACATACATACAGACTTAATTCTGCTGCTGCCATCAGTACTGTAGTTACATCAATGATTTCGAGTGAGCCAGCTCCAGAGCCTGCCATATAAGCCCAGGCATGACATTATCTTCACTGCCTTTTGCAGATGAGCTCTTTGGTATTCTTTGGATCATCTGCAGTTCTTTTCTTTTCCTATACTGTAACCTTTCCATCAGTTTGGCAAAGGTTTATTTTGGTCTTATCTGTCCACAAAGTTCTGTTCTAAAACTCTCTTGGCTCATCATTAGAATTTGCTTGCAGGCACAATTCGACTTTTCTGTTGTTGGTGCTGATAAGAGGTTTAAATCCTGCAGTGTATCCTTGGCAATTCTGCTCTTGGACTTTTGTAAACTGTGGATTTTTATACCTTCACCCATATACTCTGGAGGCTGTTGTTGAATTCCCTGACAGTTGATAAACATCTGCAGTTTATGATAGAAGAGTTTTTTTGCTGACCTAGTTTTGCTAATTAGCCATGGTTTCTTCTTCATTAAAAAGTGTACCATATTGTTGATTTTGGTATGGCCAATTTCTGTAGTCTTCTTCTGAAATTTTTTTTCTTTCCTTTCAGCTTCAGGCTCATCTATTTTTCTTTAGCCGAATTTGTTTGGTTTTCATTTTGACTTTTAGCCTCAGACTCTCAACTAGAGACAGGCTGATAGGATGTTAACAGTTCTAAGATTTTAAGATTTATATATCGTTTTAAAGAAATATTGGAACCTACAAGAGAACATACAGTATGGGGAAATAAGATTATGCTTTTAAAAATGAAGGCCCAATATAGTTAGCAAGGAAACATTGGGCACATCCCATGTGCTCTTGTAAGAGTAATGGAGGATGAAGGGCAATATTTATTGACCCAAGTTATATGTTCTATAATGGGTACATTTCCCTTCAAGGCACGGTATGCTTTTGGGTATGAAGAGAAATCACATCTGCTCTTCTGATTAAATATATATGTATGTCCAGCATCCCCTAAAGAAATATGAATCCCATAGTGCCATTACATACTGTAGCAGCATGTAATATTTTATAGTAAGGCCTCAAATACTGTCACTATGCTATTTTTAATACTGGCAACATAACCACACAGCTACAATGTTCTGTACAGGATGAAACCAAAACAGAAAAACTAAAGATATACAGTTTACAGTACTAAAAATATACAGTTGTCTAATAGAAGTGCCATAGCACTCTTGATGCTAAAAGGCTGTAGTAAGCAAGAAGACAAGGAATAATGGTTCCTGTTTATGGATAAAGGCACTAATTCAGAGAGATCTTTACAATGTAGATTAGATGCTTATATGTATGAAAGATTATATTCTCAAACCATCCCTGTGAATTACCTACAAAAATCAATAAATACCATTGTATTGTTTAAAGCTGTCGCTGTTCTGGTTTGTTTTTCTTCCTGAGATCAGAGATATGCTTTCTCTGTAGCTATGCTAATGAATTCAATGACATAGGGTTCTAAAATGTCTTCCACTTTAAACCAAATGCAGTTTAAACTGTAAATTAAAAATGTGAAAATACCTGTGTAGGCAAAGTGAGTGAAAGAAATAGATGCGATATTTAGAGACAGATAGTTGAAGCTTTGGTCTTGGAGACAGTGAGCTGTGTGACAGCAATAAGAAGCAGTTGATTTGCTGGAGTCAGACAACTGTACTGCAGTGGAAGATGAATTTTTGGTTATTGCTTCTGATATTTTTAGAACAGCAGACATAAATGCCTTTGAGAAGTAAGAACACACAGATTTCCCTGTACAGCTTTCTATTTTAGAATTTGGTATTAGATCAAAGATGTTTCTTTAATTTTAATTAAGCAAAATAATGTTCTCAATTATGCATTTATGATGCAGAAAGTCCAACATGCATTAACAAACCATTGTGTAGATGCAAACAGCATGGCATTAATTTTCTGTATGTTTTAACAATGTGAATCCAAAGGCCACAAATAGAATCAATAGACACATAGATTACATTCTCCCAACATATTACCAATATGATGCATTCAATATATTGTAAAATAACACAGCACTACCTCTCTGTTTAACTGTTCAGATGCCACCTGTTCTTACCCCATGGACTTGCAATCTGACCCTGGTATGCTACCTGGCTCCACCCTCCTTTCTCTGTGAGTGAATGGTGCACTTCATCACTAATTTGGATATCTTGAGTTACTGTTCTAACTCTCTACCTGAGGTTTGCCCACTGTATTTAGTAAGGTGAAATTGGTGCATTGCAACCATCTGCATTTAAGTCCATAGCTCAGTCAAGAGTATGCCTGCCATGTCCAAAAAGAGACACAAACACCGAAAGGAAGTGTAACTAAACCACCAGACAGTGTATCCAGGGGTGGTCACACAAGTCAGGGAAGTAAAGGCCAGACACAAAAGTGTAGAAAGTGCCCGTTTACTTACTGCATGCAAAGAAAAAACATTTACAAAAGAGAAAAGACAAAACATTAAAATAAGAAATTAAACTGTAGTTTCTCCAGGGAATTTCCCACTAACAGTGCAGTGTTCAAGGCTACTGCCCTATAAACTACACTGTGTAGCAGCATGGATACAGTACCACACCATTAAGACCAAGAGTGTTAGGTTAGATAACCTAAGCTTCACCTCCTGTTCCTCTGGATGGACTGATCCTCCATTTAAACCAGGGGTGAGTTTGGGTCTGGAGCCCGATTCAAATTGGTGGAACAAAGAGGAAACAAAGACAACACTGTGGATCCACAATGTGCAAGACAAAGATGCACAGCAACTAATACACAAATTCATTTAGATAGATAGATGGATCACTTTATTGGCCATATACAATTTCTGTATTAGTAATTAGTGTTTTTGCATACCCCAACTTGCTCTCCATGAGATTCACAGACAGGGAGAGAAGCTTGGGGTCAGAGTGTGAGTCAGCCATTTATACAGCACACCTGGAACAGTTGGGGTTAAGGGCCTTGTGCAGGGGCCCAACCGAGTAGGATTCCTCTGCCGGTCGCGGGATACACACTGGCAACCTTCCAACCACAGGCACAGATCCTTAGCCACAGAACTTTACAATAAATATTTACTATAATAAGCCAAACATAAATACTAACATACTGTATAATGACCTTTGTTTACAAATTTCACAGATGACAAACATGAAACGGGTAGATCAGTTGTGACTATGAGAGACCTCATCCATGGTCACATTATAAGGGTGAGAAACAGCCCTTGGTCTCAAGATGCAATAGTAAACAAAGTGGCCCTGAAAGACTTCAGGTGATGTGGCAGAGTAGGGTCTGAATGGACGACTGTAATATACCTAGTCAGAACAGGATCAGTGATGTGGCACTTCTATCCATCAGAAAACCACTTCATCTCTTCCACTTGTACCGCATTTCAAGAGTTCTGATATAAGGTGATATAAGGTGATTGTTAAATACACCTGTTTAAGTGTGTTTTTTTATGCCTTTATGGATTTCTGAGGTTAGAGGTGAAACAATAAATCACATGATACTCTTTGAGCAAGTAACAAAGTAGAATTTTAAGAACAATCTGTACCGTATACAGATTATTAGTAAAATGATTCAAACGAATACACTCCCTCGCAGGTATTTACATTCCCTTTGAAAATCAGTCCCTCATAACTAGTATCCTGCAGTGAGCTACAGTATATAATCAGTATTGTATAGTATTGTAGCGCTCTCGGGTTCACGTGGGTATGTGCCCTCACTGCTGCCACCTCAGGTCGGTCCCCCCTCAACAGGGATCCAGTCAGTTAAGTTAAAGGGAAATCTTCCATCAGCCCGACGGCTAAGGTCTCTGCTATTCACAGGAAAGGGAGGTGACATCAAAGCGCTGGTAAGCCGGCTCGCACAACCTGTAATGTTGGCAATATGCTTTATAATATTTTTAGATTTTGGGGTTATAAAGAATGGGCATTGATGAGTGCGTTTCGCACCACAATGAAAGTAAAAAGTAAAGGTTAACATGTAAAACCTCCAATTTACGTCACAAAATAGATTAAATGTCCTGGTATGCACCATATTCTATGGTTCAGAACGAAGCAACAAAACTTCCAGTAAGGTGAAAAGATCCTATTACACTTACAGTACGCTTAAACAAACGGATTTGTACTGTAAATCTCTTTTAAACCAATAGAAATATTGCTGTCAACTTTGAGACGGTTTTGCAGACAAATACTACTTGTTAACTCTGCTTGCAGACCATTGTGGAACAACTCTGTGGTGAAATGTCTGCAGCACAACCTGTACTTATTTGCTCGCAAATCGCGTTACTTTAACCATTAAGGTGACTGAGCAGAAAGCGCCGCTTCATTTAGACAGTTGCGCAAACTCTTGCTGTAGCCTGTGGCGAGACAGGTGGTTTGGGAAAAAATGGTTGATGGACAATGGCCAAAATGACATGCAGTACTTTCACAAAGTTCGTAATTTTGTTCTTATTTCGCAAATTGTGAAGTTATGCAATACCGTCAATTATTTTAATTTGTCACCTAGATGTACAGTAATAACCTGTCTGAGAAATTTGGACTGTGGTTCCTCCTTTAAGTTTCAGTTGTTGAAGATACAGTAGGAATTAGTGAAAAGGCAATCTTTCAAAAAATATATATCAATCCTAATTGTTTAAGCAAACACATTAAATATGTATACAGCTGACTATAAATAACTACAAGTCAGTTGTTAAATCCTGTTAGGTACTCACTGCTTCAAACCTAGATTATCATTTGAGAAACACAAAAATCATGCTGGTTCCACTATAAAGATAGAATGGCAAATGTCTCAGTCTTGATATACTGTACATACTGTATAAGTTTCTTGAATCTACAGTATACTTGAGTGTTGTTAGTCTACACAGAAGTATATTTCTATAGTATGTTGCATGATGAACAACATGTTACACATCAGTTAAAGACTGCTTTACTTTGCTCAGTGGAAAAATAATGAAAAACTAAAACAATGCATGTCAACAGAATATGGAATAGTTTGCTTATTTTCAGAGTAGCTGCCTGTTGCCATGTATTAAAAAACTAATTTCATCAGCAAGAGTAAACCGCAATACATGACTAAACGACCTTCTTTTAGCCTTCTTTTCCAATACTTGTACAATGATTCTTCTGACAGTAAGCAGTTCTGACTTCAAGGACACTTTTAGACTGTGCAACAATCCTTACTGTCAAAATAGTGCTTGTTTATGAGTTTACACCTTCTAAAAAAAGGTCTATATTATTGCTGTCCCTTCCATGAAATAATACATTTGGACAGATCACAAAGAGCAGTGCTTACCTCAGTTTCAACACACACGAAAGCATCTGAGCAAAACATACAAACAATATTAAAGACAGTCTCAGACTTCCTAGTCACTATGTGATAGATCTAAAAACAATGTATTTTCTCATTCCATAAATTAAATAATCAAATATACAGTATTTAACCAATCAAATCTTCAGTTTGGAATCCTTTGGTTAGTTTTTGGTACATTATTCCATTACATATATTATGAAAACTGGATATGGGTATTTCTCAACATACAGTAGTTCATTTAATAGTAAACGGTAAGGGATTATTTTTTCATTTTATCTGCTTATATTTATAGTTAGTTTTTCATTGCAATTTAAATACACACAAGACAATGCTGCCCTTTCAGTGAAAAATGGCTGATTTTCAAGGGCTAATGATTGTTGTTAGGCAGCAAGCAAAACACCTTGTGCTCTTTACATTTTCCATTCATTTGCTACCAGATAAGCAGCTCAGCATTATTCTCCAGTGTTTCTATCTTTAGGGACTCTCAGTCTGATGCTTGTGGGAAGGCATCCCAGTGCCTGTATATGTGAAGATAGGTCACATTCTGGTGTAAACTGATGGCCTTGTCTTTTATCACTGTCATCGTCTGACTTAACAAGCTGTGACTGTATGGCTTATCACAAAGGAAACTGTCATCTTTGGATTCAGCAGCTGAAACCTTTATTTTCTTTTTGTTTGCTGGTTCTATCAGGCAAGGAGGCAAACCTCAGCAAGCCAAGTTAGCCAAAAGTAGCTCCCCATTCCCTTTCACTGGGTAGATGAAAAGACATGTACAGTAAGCTTTTACTGTACCATCTGACATTATATGAACAATAATTTAGTTCAACAATTTTTATGTCATTTTTGTGGCTCCAGTTAGGGTCAATCGTTTCGTTTCTATAAAAAAATTCTAAAAAGATATACTGTAAAGTTATTTGTTAAAAATGACTGAATCTTTAATTCATAGATGTTCAAAAACTTAAACAGTCTTTTTGTGCTGGTGGACCTTAGCACTGTCTGTGTTGATAGTGTTTGACAATGTTGCTGAATGGATCTAGAGAGGGCTGTTATTATTATTTGACTGCTGGTTTAAAACGTAGCCAATAGAAACATATTGTTCATGAACATATATTGAACACATATTGAATATATGAACATATCTGAACATGTATTGTCCTCCATATACTGCATGTTCCTCCTTAACAAAGTTTGTCACATCTGGAATTCTGTATTTTATCTATTTTTTATATATCATATACAGTATACTGTACATTATTAGGGTAATGCATGCATTTGTATTTTTCAGGCTTTTTTATTGGAATGGAGTGTTTGTTGGTGTAGTCAAAATGCAGAAAAGCTTCAACAGGTTTAGAACTCTGCTGCTCATATTGTAACCCAAAACTAAAATGTATAAGCATAAATCCTCTGTTTTAGATTTCTTGTAGTGGTTCCTTGCACATTTCAGAAAAAAACTCCAGATCCTATTTTCCTTTAAGGGCTTGAATAGTTTGGCTGTAACCTCACAGTGAACCATTAGCCCCTTTGCACCGGTCTGTCAGTTGCTCTCTTTACAAAACAACTGTCTGTACACCAGGAGACCATGCTTTCTGTCTCATTTCTCCAAATCTGTGGGATTGTCTTTCACCTCACGTGAAATGTTGAATTCATTCAACACTTTCACATCCTGTCTAACAAACTTTTATATACTTGTGCTTTTAATTCTGTTTAATTCACTGTATTAATTTGTGTGTACCTGTCTTTTTTGCTTGATTGTTGTTTGTAAAGCACATCACATTGAAATGATGCATTATGAATGGAGCTCTGTACATAAAATAAAAGCTGTTCCAATATTCATAAGAATAAGAATGTTAAATGAGGTGAACAATGAGAGGAGGCCATTTCACCTATCTAGACCTATATGTTGGCACCTTACCGATTTTATGATTTTTCTTTAAAAAGAAAAATCTGTTTCTTGATAAAAACCAAAGTATTAGCTTCACCAATATGGCCAGACACCAGACTCATACAGAATATTACTCTACGTAAAGTACTCCTTTTGCAAAGAAAGTACCACCTTTTCTCAGTTTGATATGCACTTTTCCATATCTAAAGCACAAAAAAGATAATATCAAATAAATCCCCCAAACACTGAGGTTTCTGAAAATGTTCTTAAACCTTGCCTTTCCTAATTAACTTGTTGGAATTCTTTTGAGGGCTGCATGAATTAGGTTATGCACTGTGATGCCATAAGTAGAGATGACTCAGTGCCATGGAGAAATTACAAGTCCCATGTTTCCCCTCCTCCAGCTAACAATGCAATGAATGGCAAGGAAGGCAGTGAAGGATTTATGGATTTATAACCTTTTGCTTTGCCAGAGCTACATGGAGGCCCAGACAACTAGACTCAAACCCTGGAAAAAGAGGATCAGGCTGAATGGAATAAAAAAAGCCCTTGCTTGCCATCAGGAACAGATAAAGAAACAAGACTTGTTTTACTTGTTTTGTGGTGACTTAAAATGCGAAAGAGAAATAATATATTTTAGTTTGGCATATTTGTTGGATGCAAACTAATTAGCTGACACAATAAAGAGATCCGAGAAAGTCTAGATAGTGCTCCAGATAAAGGGAGAGTCTTAAGCCCATTGTCCTACGCTGTGCGACTAGACTTGAAGAACCCAGCTGTTGTAAACACACCCCAGGAGGCTGTAGCTGAAGGGCCTGGCAGTGAGATTTGAGATCCACTGAACATTTGTGGGGATAGCTGTGAGCATATGTGGCATCTAGAAGTCAGAGAAAGATGAAAAGGCACATGCTTGTCCAGGATCCATGAAAGGAAGGGGATGGAATCCTACAAAACGGCATCAATAGCCAGCTGTGGCAGATGTACAGTGTATAACTATTGCTTCCAGCAGTGACCACACACTCTACTATCCTGTGCCTTTCTTAGAAGACCACTTGACAATCAATCCTGTTTAATTACATTAAGAACTGCCAATAATTTGTGTGATATACACCTGAGGTGGAACAGCCGACTGTGTATTTTTCACCTCTTGGGCTCACAGCTAGAAACTTCGTAACCGTACACAGGGGAGACAGACTTTTCAAATCTTGTCCACCTTTACATCAGTGGTCTTTTAACAAATCAAAACTCTGTACTGGAGGTCTCTCACCCACAGTACATCACATCTGGAAATTTCCAGGAGACCGATGAAGCCACTGTGTCGCTGACAACCAAGAGATCTGTGGCTCAATAATCTCACCCTACCCTTAGTATTGCTCAGCCAATTGTCTGGCACTAATTGGGAATCTTTTAATTCTGATCTCAGTCAACTAGTTTTATGACCCTATGACCCAGTCTTGAACCAATGATATTACAGTCTGCGGTTGAACAAGGGCCTTTACCTGTTGGGCCATTCTGGAGGCCTTAGGACAGCCCTGCTGATGACAAATACTTTATTATAATAAGTTCACTTGAGTCTTGTCTGTCCAATACAATGTCAGCGTACCCTACTACAAAAATGATTTTCCTGATAGCTTTGTTGCAGTTATAAACAGTGTTTTTTATTCTCAGTATATCATGCCATATGAACACAGACATTTTTATTATTATAGATATAGATAAATATTTTTATTGAATTATAGATTAATAATACAGGGTCATTTGTTTATATGAAAGGTACATAGAAAGTACTACATTTATTTTGTGTTAAAACATGATTAATGCACAGTTTACTGTTATCAAAGCACTGATTGTGTTCAATAGGCTCATTACTTTCTGTTCTTTCCAGTCCATGTGATTAGGAGTAACCATAGAAACCCATCCACATCCCAGTGTATGGTTCGTTTTACTTACTGCAAATGCATACTGGAACTTGATTTATCCAGATCTTTTAATTTTCTATCAGTCATACTAGACTACTGGTACTGTCCTTTAAAATACACCATAAGATTCCAATATATGTTATAATGATACAGAAATACTTATGCACACATCAATATCTCTTCACCGAGATCTCCTGGCTCTCAAGAAGTAGTGGGAGGTTCTGACAAATCACCACTGGAAGGTGTGGATTTCAGGACCTCACTCTTAGCCCAGTATTGAGTTTAGGCTACAAAGCCCTGTGGGTAAAGATACAATATATAGGAGAGTTACTCATATGGAAACCAATACACCTTTTATGATCAACCCTGTTTGCCATCTTGCACTATCCACCAAAACTAGCAGCACACTGTATTAAAAAGTCAGGTAAAATCACTTTATTAGTCCTACACAATTTCTTGCACTAGGAATTTGATTTTACACATACCCCAGCTCGCTCTCCATGAGACACACAGACAGTGTGAAAGGAGCCTTGGGTCAGAGCGCAGGGTTAGCCACTGTAGAGCACCCCTGGAGGTTAAGGGCCTTGTTCAGGAGCCCAACAGAGTAGGATTCCTCTGCTGGCTGTGGGACTTGGACCGGCAACCTTCCAGCCACAGGCGCAGATCCTTAGCCACAGAGCCAACACTCCGCCCTAACAGAAACTACAGTACATCCACACATCTATTCAGTCAGGTTCCCCTTTCTGACCAATAATCCAAGAATTTCCACATGTTATAAATATTTATTCTCCCAGAACTGGCTAGTATTCTGAGGCATGGTCTCTCTCAAGGTTTTTCATGCAGCAAAGTAAAAAAAAAAACAACAACAATCCTGACATTTCTTTAGGGAATCCTCATGAAAGATTGCAGGCTAACCTCATGAAACTTTCTGACTGGAAAAGAGTCAGGAAAATGCTGTATTTATTGGGTATTCTTAAAAAAAAATTTAGCCAGCATACAGTACATCAAATTAAATTTCAGGCTGAAGCGTTGAAATGTAATTAAGCTTACGTTTGGTTATTAAAAGATTGCAATTGCCTCAGAGAAGAGATTATAATTGGTATCTGTGACAGAATATTACTTCACAGTTATTAAATGTGCATATAATTTGAAAACCTTCATTAATGTCTCATATGTTATTACTGACGCTCCTTTTTCCTAAAATAAAAATTTGAGTGTGAAAACACATTTTATAATGTAAAAATATATACAGAAATTCAAATTTGAGAGGGAATTAACCGTACTTTTTAACATTCCAGATATGTAATGGCATTTTTGTATAAAGAACAGTTTAAATAAAAACTGCCTGTCAGATATTGCAATTCCTAATCAGATTTCTGTTTTACGTCACTTTACTAGAACACGGTATTTATTGTTTCTGAAAATTAAAATGGTTTTCATTTCATGTTGTCTAATATAGAAAGAAGAAAAAAAGAGAAAAAGCAAAGTTCGTTTATGGTTATTTGTAAGGGTGGGATTAATGCAAAATGTCTAAATCCTAAAGGGCTGAGCTGTTTGTTGTGTTTATTAACTGACAGGAGGTACATTCATCTGTCCATCTTCAGTGTCTGTTTTATTCTGTAAACAGTTGCAATGAGTTTGCACCTAATCTAGCTGGGTGCAAGTCAGAAGTACACCTTTGATGGGCCGCAGTTTAGAAACACCAATTAACTTATCCGGCAGGTCTTTGAAATGTAGGAGAAAACTGGAGCATCAGAAGAAAATCCACACACAGACAGGGAGAACTCCACATTAAAGGCACCCCAGCCTGGAATCAAACCCAGGATACAAGAGTTGTGAGGCACCAGGGCTAACCATTACATTCCAATGACACCCCAAGAAACAATAATTTATGCAGATAGTAATTTGACACATCATAGTATGTGAAGTGACATACAGTAAACCAAAAGCCTATTAAGTATTGTTTGCCTAAAAGCCATTGCTTTTCCTAAAAAGTGCCTTTAAGTGCCTAAAAACACACTGCTCTGGAACATACTGTATCACTTGCAGTTTCTAAAATTGGTTCTTAACTAAGACAGTGATTGAAGAACATTGGAGTTTCTTATAAATCAGATTAACATTGTATCTTAAGGATCAATCTGTTTAAAATGATTTTATAATGATGGCAGCAACCCTGAAAATTTAATAATTCCATAAGAAAATGGTTTGTGGAAAAAAGCAGTTTATACAGCCATCTAGTGGTAATTACAAAGACTTGCAAACTTAGAAATTTGTTCTCCAAAGAAAATGTACTGTAAGCAGACTCAAAGTTCTGATTTAAATACACTTTCAAAGTAATCAGCAATATATTTTACAATCCCTGTACATTTAGATACTACAAAATGTTGTTGGTAAATAGCTTGTCTGAAGTTGACATAATTATTATATACCGTACTGTATATGTGCAGTATTTCTGAATTATGTGGAGAGCATTAAATAGAATTATATATGTTTAAAGTTTAAAGTTTAAGTACAGTATATAATCATTTCCAAACTCAAATCAAATATAGATATCAGAAATTTATCAATATAATATACTGTATACAGCATTAGTGACATTTACCTTGTTTTCTTTGTCATGGGTTTTAAATATTTCATGAATATGCATTCACTGTTCTGTTTAATTTAAATTTTCCTTAGAAGTTACAAGCGACAACTAAATTAAATTTAAGACCAAATTCATATTTAATATGTCTGGATACGGAAAACCCCCTTCCCTTTACGGTTTGTTCCCTTTTGGGGTTAAGATGCCCATTTAAACTGGAGGCTTGACAGTTTACTTTCCAATCATCAGAAGAAACCTTTGGTTTTTCTGTCTTTGGTTATTATTCTTCATGTTAGTTTCACATTTTTCATATAGTATGTTTGTCAGAATATTTCAGGGAATCAGCTCACACTCAGTAATTAACTACACTTCACAACTGCTAAAACAGATCAGAAGAAGGTACAGAGCAACTCTTCTCACAGGAGGATGGATTGGGCAAAACAGGAATTGGACAATATCCTCATTGGCCTCAGCTGGCTTCTGCTCATTAGGGGTAACTCATGAGTAGGAAAAGCCAGATACTGTATATCCCAGGTTTTTCTTTCTTTCCTGATTATTAGGCTGATGGACAAGAAGGTAGTCTACACCTTGACAAACTCAAAATAGCGTGGCACATTTTGACATACAAGGCCGTTGATGTTGTACGAGACAGAAAGGAGATAAAAAAATGAAAATGAAACAGTTGCAGGGTTCTTGGAACTAAAGTGGCCATTTAAACTTAAATGCTATCAGGTACTATGTTCTAATGCAAAAAAAGAGTCCTCAAAGAATAAGACAACCAATCAGAAACCAAACATACCATTGTGTATATCAGGGGTGTCCAACCTTTTTTAATGTAAGATCTACTTTTTCATTTGCCAGTCCAGCGCGATCTACCAGTGAGAATTTGATGCTCTGGTCAGTACAATAACGATACCCATCACTAAAATGACAGCAAATAAAACCAAGTGACTCATGCTACAGTGAACAAGTAATGTTCCCCATTTTAGAAAAATTTTAGAAAAAAGAAGATCCTACCTTAATGTGAGCATTAGGACCGAGAAGCTTACTTGAGTACACTTGTCATTTTTTTTGGAACGTGTAGACACTGCTGATCATGTCGATGACATTTTTATTTTGTCCCTACAGCTCGACATTCAGCTCATCAGCAGTTCAGTCATGTTTGTGAGGAATGCTAAATCCAGAAGCCACTGGTCATCCTCTAATTGGGCATATTCACCATGTTTCGACAACTTGAGAAACTTTGATTTCAAGCAACAGCTGTCTGAACCTCAACAAAAATGTTTGTTTTAAAATCTCCAAACAACAAGTCAGCAGCCTCAACAAACGCTTTTTAAATTACTTCTCGATCCCTGAATGGCTTTTTGTGTTCAGCCAGGACGTGGCTCACATGCAACAATGCGATGATTGCCGCTTTCCCTCTTAGGCCTCGTGAAAACCGACTGCTGCTAGTTGAGATTTTAATTTTTCCACTTTTCTTTGCTGTAACTTACTTTTATCGGGAAAGCCCACATCATACGATTTCTATGCAGTTTTAAAATGTTGTTCTATATTTCCCTTTTTTGCGTAGACGCTAGCATTGCAGATATGAATGCGAAAGTACAAAAAACTAATCATGCTTCCTTTTGGTAACGCTAAGTTTTCGGTCTCTTTGCTTCATCATTTTCGTTTAAACACTACATCTGTCAAACAGGCAATCAAACTTATCAAACTGTTGGAGAATTTGTCACGGATAAGAATGAGGGGTTTATATGGCAATAACCAAGAGAATGTTCTTGGGTAGCACAGGCACTAAGGAGCTCCTGTGGCCTTTCCCCCAGTGTTAACCAACACGCAGGGAAGAGACTTTTACAACCCATTCGACAAGGGTTAAACACACACAAGGGCAGTAAAATGTATGACATTACATGCACATATCTGAATACATTTTAGGCTATCGAAAAAAGTAAATAGTCAAATAGCCCTTTTGCCAAACGTTCTTGCCATCGATTGACTGTGCACCCCTGCATTAAAGTAACTGTAAACCCAGACGTTATCTCCTGTTTCTTTGAAAAATAATAATGTTTTAGAATTTGTAAACACAGCAAGAGACAAACAAGAGGAAAGAAATAAAACATGAGATACGGACTGTGCAATACAGATGGAATGGAGATATGGTTGCATAAGTGTTGCAAACATGATACAACATAAAGTATCAGAACTGTGAACTCACCCAGAAACTCCTGGTTTTATGACATTTTCCAAAGTTTTGGAAACACACTTAAGGTTCTGTAAAAACAATATTGGCATCAAAGAAAGATCTACTGGGCAAGAAATGTTTCTAGTCAGCCCAAATATTATGGGCAATGGTGCATTAAGCGTGCCTAAGGGATAAACAGGATATTATAGATATACTATATCAAATAAAAATCTCCAAAATACTTCCTACGCTCCTTTTTTTAGCCAGTTAAGACAGATCATTTTATAACATCTCCTGATCTTTGATGTCTGAACCTGCTTGTATCCTATGGTGTCACAGAAGATCTTGCATAATACAGCTCCAGCTTGATTGATCCTTACAATGGCATTGACAGACTAGGCATCACAGTAGTCTAGATTCAAATATTGCAACTGCTGTCTTCAGTGTTTTTGATCTCTAGTCTACAGTCATTCTTATTCTGTTCAGTTGTAATAATAAAGACTTTACCGCAGCTGGTACTGAAGTGGGGGATTTACCTTGTTTACTTTTTCTGGTATACTGTACATTTAAAAGAAAGTACTGTATGCAGTTATTTTCTACAGTCTCTGATGTGTAATATGAATAAGTAACACTACTAAAATAAACTGTTGTAAATTGTTACAACTATGCCATATATATATACACACAGACCATGTCACAATGCTGGGAAGTTTTTCAAGGGATGTTTAAGTCCTCTTTGTAACAAGTTTAGTCTCCATATACAGTAAAATAGACTTTTGCAATAATCCTTAAGATATCACTAGAGAGCCATTTTCAAAACCTGCAGAAGTACTGGATACCATATTTTATTAGATCTAAAAGGTAGTGATGGAAGTCATATCAGGATTGGTAGAGTAAAAAGATCCTGTGCAGGACTAAAAGGGAAGAAGTAAAGTCCAAAAACACTAGGCAAAAAAAAATCTAAATCCAATAAACGAGCAATAAATCCAAAAACCGGTAGAGGGCAGTAGCACAAGGCAAATCCGAAGACGTACAGTATGGCGAGAGCGAGAAACCAGGAAACAGGCGAAGGTCAGTAATAATCCGGAGGAGGAGGAGGAGGAGGAGGAGGAGGAGGAGGAGGAGGAGGAGGAGGACAGGAGCTCAAGGAGACTAACCACAATAGTGAGCGAGGAACAGGTGGAAGAAGGAAAGTAAAATAGTGAAGGCAGGGAAAAGTGATAGGCTAATCACTTACGGCGTGAGCGTTTGTGAAAGCGGGTGCGCGTGGATATGCGTGGAATGAGTGGAATGCGAGTGTGTGGGAATAAGGGTGCACGTGGAATGCGTTACAATATTACCTTTTATATTATAAACATAATATTATGTTCAATAATAATAAAACAATCTAAACCTTTTGAATTTTGCCTCACAAACATGGACAAGGCATCTAATCTAACAAAACAGTTTGTAATGGTGGTTGTGAGTTTCTTTCAGAGTCCTGTATTGTTATGATTAATTTGTTAATACCTTTTCCAAACCTTCTGACATATACTGTATACCCCTTTTATACAACTGTCCTGCTTCCTTTTCCAAAACAGAACAACATCTGGATGATTCCAAAAAATGAGTAAGATGGTGCTTATCGTGCACTCACTGGAGTAGGATAAGATTCAGGATATGATTTCAGGGGTTAAAACACTTAACATCATCATCATTTGCTGATGAATTAAATTTAGTTATTTTCTTCTGAATTTAATATTGGAAGCAAAAGTCATATTCTCCTACATAGTGTTCCAAATTATTTCATTTGTCATTTTCAAATCCCTATTCTAAATGCAGCTACTAAGGACTTGCATGACTCTTACTCTGAACCACAAATAGTAGTTTAATTCCTGTTTTGCTCAAATCCAGTAGATGATGAATTATGAACTTTGTCTCCCAGGTACACCACAGGCACACGTTGCATAATGGAGATGTACTGTAATTAAAAAAGAAAGAGGAGCTGGATAGCTACTTCTGAGATTACATCTACATGTCCTGGAATAAGCAAAGACCACCTGCTAGAATATGAATCCCTTAATCAGATAAGTGTTGACACCTGTTGAAACAGAAATGTTTTTTTCTATTTTTCTGCTTTTTACCATGGGAATCCTGTCTTGATTCTGACAAACTGTTGCAAGACTTGAAATTTGCTGTCCATCTATGATTCCCAATCAATTCTGGAACAGAAGAACAAAAGAAAGGTTATGGACAGTTTTTGCTATCTGTGATGACAGGCTTCTTGCATAACCTGTGGTGTATGTCCTCTTATGAGGTTGTTATGGTTAATATTCACTCACGTGTTCATCATCATCATCACCTGAGATCAGCATCTCAGTGGAACACATGTTAAATAAAGTATATTTAGCATACTCTACAGTATTTTTAGTTATTTACTATCTGGCATATCCCAAGTCACAACAGTCCACGTACTGTTATACCAGCTTTCAGGTGAGATGGGAATGTGACAGATATGGCATGGCTACCCTACTTGCATGAACCCTATTGAACATCTGTGGGATTAACTGTGACAACTTGAGGCATCTGTGACTAAGAGACCAGAGAAGAATCACATGCTTATCCAGGCTCTATGAGGGGAAACAGACAGAATCCCACAAGACAATACCTGCAAACTGGTTTTATTTCAGTTAATGAGGACAAAATAAATAGCTTGCTCTGTTACAGAAAAACAAAACAGGAAAAACAGAGTTTTTGTAGATTCTGTGAGGAGTAACATTTCCAATGTATAGAGTTACTATTGGTCTCACCTTCATGCCAATTTAAAATCCTGTACACATTTTTAACACTTAGAAATCAAGCTAAAACATAATTTAAGTGCAATTCAAACTCTAAAAAGTGAATGGTTCTCAATTTTGTGACAGCAGAGGTAAATATTAGCACAAAACATTAATTTTTATCTCTCCATCCACTTTCTACCACTTCTTCCAATTCAGAATTGCTAGGGAGTCAGGGCCTATCCTTGCAGGCAGAAAGTCAAGAAAGGGCAAGAAAATTTTAACAAATTTCGAATTAAGCACAAAATCATGAACTTTGTAACAGTGTACCATATGGTCACCATTGTTGTTGCCAACCACTGGTCTCACCATGGGGGAGAGCAAGAGTTTGTTCAAACTGCAATGTGAAGTGGCCCTTCCTGCTCATTAGTCACTGTAGAAACAGTACTCATTGACTGAAGTAATGTGATGTGCGAGTGAATAAGTACAGTTTATGCAGCAGACATTTCTCTGCAGAAATGATTGAATGTGTTAAGAAGAGCAGAGTTAATAAGTAAATAGTACTGTATTTGTCAGCAAAACTGTCTCGAAGTCAAGAACAATATTGCAATTGAATTAAAAGAGATGTACTGTATTCACAACCCTGCTTGTTTACAATGTAATGCGGCTGCTTACCTCACCGGGTGTTTTGTTGTCTTGTTCTGAATTTTAGACAATGACAGCAATATGATGCTGCACGTATCTGGAAATATTGTCTATTTTGTGATGTAAATTGGAGGTTTTACAAGTTACTGTGTACATTTTACTTTTATTGTGTTTTGAAATGCACTCAGCAATGCTGATTCTTTCTAACCCTGACATAAAGTATAAAATACCATTGCAGCACCCCTTTAATTTCTATATACAGGTACATCACAAATAAAACGCATAATGATTCAGACAGGGAAATGTCATTCAGCTGTATTTAACTTACATATTCTATTTTATAATAAGCCAGAAGATGTTAAATCATCTAGATTCCATAAAAGTAACCATAACACTGTGCTTAGTTAATATATTTTACTTTCCAGTTTTTAACCATATAACCATATATAACCATATATCACTTGAAATATGAAGTCATAAAAGCCCCAGTTGTCAATCGTCTGTAAAATGTTAACCATGTCTTTTCTCAACAGTTTTCTACACAAATACTCTACAGTCTGATTTCCTTTACAAGGTACTGTAAAACCATCAATAAATACACAGTAACCTTTCCTTTCAGAGCCACTGTTGAATTCATTAGAAATAAAATGTAATTAAAAAAACATTAATGGTTAAAGAGGGACAACAAACAATAACAATGAGATACATCTAATAATCTGTTTTACAACAGCTGCAGCAATGCTGATGAGTCTTGAAGTTTAACAAGAAGCAAATAAAACAGACAGGCCTTGCCTCCGGAGTCAAATCTGGAGGCAGACTGCCAAAATGCACTGCCAGCTATTTATATTTTATTAGCAAGCACATTATACATGTAACATTACAAGCAAATAACAAAAGGTAAAGTATGCCATTAGCTTTGTCTATGATTACTCAATTATGCAGCTTTCATGGGAGGTGACACTTGTTAATGCTACAATACATTCCTTTCCTTCAGTATTATTTCCATTGGAATTTATTAAAAAAAAAATATTCACAACAATACAATGATAAATCCGATTTTACAGTCAGACATCTTACCTGTTGCTGGCCACGCTATTTCATTTGCATAGGATTTTAGTATAAATGTACTTTTAAAATAATAATTTAATTTTAGTTAAATTTGGAATTGTTTCTGTTTTGCAGCCCAAAATGTAATTTCTAGAAAGCAGAAGAAATCCTTTAAATATCCCATCATCCAAAACCAATAAACATTAGTACAAACAGTTTATTTTATTTTTATTATTATTATCTTTATCTCACTCAGTTCGACACAAATTGACACCACATTTTTTAAGAGGAATGTAAACGCGTATCACCAGGAGGTGACACTGTTGTTCACCTAATGGTGTTCATGAAATTCCTGAGTCAAAAGCCTTTTTCTGAATGTGGAGTCTTCTAACAGACTGGAAATGTCAGAAAATACTGTATGTCATAACAGTTTATAGTAGAAAAGTTAGAAATTATTTAATTGAAATGGTGACATTGGTATTCTATTACAAATGTCAGCACAAATAAGTAAATATTAATGATTTTTTTGCATTACCAAAGCACTTTCTATGCCAAAGGATCCCAAAGCACTTTTAAGATAGGAGGAGACCCATGCCATCCATAACTTAGGTGCTGCTTCCACCTGGGTGTGGCACAACAGCCTTTGTGAGCCGGCAGCCACAGGCCTTCACATGGGTGGAAGGCAAGAGCAAAGCAAATCCTTCACCTTGGGCACAAAGTACAGCTCACTGATGACTCTGCCTCTTGTTCTCTCCCAACTCTTCAACATAATACTCTACTTCTCCTGTAACTGTTGTTAGAAGGATAGGACTTGAACCAGTTATGTTTACTGATTAAGAAGGGCTGGTTATGACGCAAATTATTTTTTTTGGTCAGAAAGGATTACTGGGAATGGATTGGTGTTTTTGTGTGGAAATACCCAGACCAAAAGGTGAATTTTGGTCCACACATAAGGGTTTGCAATGAAGCAATCCATTAGACTGAATGAGGCTAGAATGCTGTGACAAGAAAGCTGTGGCCCAAATGATTTAAGAAATCGAAAGGCAGTAGGAGGATTTGCAAGCATATGGCTAAAAAAAGCAGAATGAATGAAGTAGTATTTCACTGTGTGTTTATCAAGAAGAAATTAACATCATGCCTCAGGCAGAAATTGTACAAAGTTCAGTATTAAATATCATAAGAATAGAAGAGACAGAAGGGTAGAGGCAACAAGAGCACTACAGAGAAACCTCCGGGGCCTGATAGTATTCTACCAATTGTACCTAAGGAACAAAGAGATGTGATTCATAGGCCATTAACAAAACTGTTCAGTCACTCAAGGCAGGTGTAGCATCCATGCACTGGAAAATTGCCAGTGCAGCCTATCCATAAAAAGGGAAACTGTCAATATTAAATTGAGTAATTATAGCCCAATCAGTCTTTCTTCCATTATTTGCAACATTATGAACAGGAACTAGAGGATCATCAGTATTGTATGAGGATTCTAGGAGAAAAATACACAGCTTTAGAAAGGGTAGGTCATGTCTAACTGACTGATTAGAAAGTTGTCTGAACCAACAACAACAGTGAAGGAAACAGAAACAAACAGATGATATGGCATATTCAGATTTGCGTTGGACATTTGCTAAAGCTCCTTATAAAATTTTAATTCACAGCTAGGAGATGGTTTCAGTAGAGAACTGGTCAATAAAAAACAGAAAATACACATAATGATGAATGTTCAGATGATTACCACAGGAACCTGTGTTCTTGCTGTTTTATATCGGTAGTTTACATTCTCGATATAGTTAGTAAACTAGTCAGTCAAGTCTGCTCATAATACCAAAACAGATATAAACAGAACAATGTGGAAGCTATAAAGGTATGTGAATATAGACAAGTGGAATTAGTAAATATATAGAGTGTGTTGTTAGCACATACCTATACATAATCTATACCCTAAGCTTGAAAAAATCGATCAGGTTATCTGAGCTGAAATATTACTGTATGTTACAGAAAATGTGGAAACAATAAAAATAAAAACCAAAAATAGGATATACAGTATTGCATAGTTAAGTGAAGCATTTAATCAGTAGATTCTATTTCCAAATTCTACAATGCAGTCATAAGACCTCATTTAGAATGCCAGAAAAAAGTTTCTTCACCATAATGTAAAAAAAGTTGTTGCAGCACTGAAATCAGTTTGGAAGAGAGAGACCATATAATATTTTAAATAATATTCTACAACAGACTTTCTTTAGTACATATGGAGAAATGCATACTGTTTTTAACACTGACAAGCACTGTATTTCTCAGTATTTATTTAAAACACCACTTTGAATAATTTCTTCCTGATTCAATGCAGATCTGTAGCTTGGACAAATGAAGATTCAGATGAAATGAGAAATAGGGTTAGTATGATTTAATTTTTTGCTTCTTAAGTGTTCTTGTGTATTTAGTATTTCCTAATACTAAATACACGTAAGTGGTTGAAACTATTTTTATTTTATTAATTACATTCATATGACCAAACTCCATGCTGTCAGTTAGAGATCAGAGTACTCAATAGTGGTAGACTATACTCATTTACTGTTAAGGGACATGCAGTGTCAGCTCTGAAGCTACTGGTCATCTGGTCAGAGATTTGACCTTCTTAACATGATACACTGAAATCTAAATATGTCCCTCAAGGTCAGACCAAGAACTGAGACGTCTCCAATTACAATGGATATCATCAGCAGGGAAACTTGATTCTAAAAGGCTACTTCTTAGACTGTGCATAAGGGAATTAAAAAATAAAAGCACTAAGAATATTAAATATAGCACAAGTCACTTAAAATGCAGAAAATTAGTATTGAAACCAATAGCATTGGATGTGATTTAGGTCCTCTTTGTATATACTATACTGTATGCATAACCATTTTATAACCATACTAACATTTTATATATGCATTCTCTGGTTGACATTTGTTTTATTGTTTCCTCCCTACTGTTCAGCATGCACAATTCTCTACATTCTGTATTTCACTATCGTCACTGCAAGCTCAAATTTTTAATCTGTGTTTCTTTGTCTTCATTTTGAAACCTTCTTGATAATATGCAAAGCTGATCTTAATCTCCTTTGGAAAGTGCACATCAGGACCCACTCCTCCTTTTGTTGTATCTTTTTCCTGTACTGCAAAAATGGCTGAGGCTGGGACACAGTCTCTCACCAGACTCCTGCCCTTTCCTGCAGTCTCCCTGCAGATGAAATAGACCATGCACTCAGTCACTCTGCTCTAGGCCCAGGTATTTATGAAACCCCACGCAGCTTATCACACATAGAACATCCTCACTGTCAATCTGTCATTGTGCCCAAAAGGACTTTACCTACTCCAGAGTAAAAAGTGAAAATATTCTTATGAATAATGCTACAATGAATAATCACAGTGTGCTCACCCAGCAAACAAGTTGTTACATTTTGTAATGAAGTAGAGGTCAGTAGGCTAAGTAGGGATTTTTTCTTGTGTTTCTTTGAATTTTTGTCTTATGGAAATGCTAATCAACATCACTGTACATGTACCACAACTGCAAAAAATAAATGTTATTTGTAATTGAATACAGGGCAGTGATATAAGGTAATGTCCTGCATGGCTGTCTTGCAAACAGTTTTTTTAATACTGCCCATGGGCAATTATGATTACAACTTCCATGAACTGAAGAAAATGTATTTCTTTTTATTGTCAACAACAGTGTCATTTTCAAGTCTAAAAAAAGGAATACCCCGATTGTGCTCCTTTTCAGGCCAAACTCTTCGTGCCGAAATTTTTCATTTTTTTAAAGAGTGTAACTAATGCTCACATAGCCCTTGAGGTTTAAAGATTAGATATTGAGATCATTGTCCAGCTCACACTTGAGAAGAACATTGCCCATATTTTCACTCAGTGATACATGACCTTAGAGTGACCTGTTTAGACTAATGGTTCTGTGTGACACGTATTATGTGAACCAAAGTAGTTGTGAGTTGCCATGCATGACGGAGATAGATTACAATACTCAGATAACAGAGTACAACTAAAAAAGGCAGAAGTTCTTTTTGGGTTTCCTAGGGCCAGGTGTGCAGAAGAAATGCATCTTAAAAGAGGCCATATGGCATTTTACCTCATTGGTTACACTAGGTGGCACTGAACATTTAAGAAAAAAAGCTTGAGGATTTTCATTTCCTCACTGTACCATTAGAAACTCTACATCGTAGGCTTCAGAGTAGAATGTATGATTTTTTTCCACATAATTAGAAAGAAGATAAATTAAAGCATTCTTAACATTGGTGTAAATTATAATATTATAATACCCTCTTAAAACATATCCACAGCTGTAATAGATAATGCTGTCTTTAAGAGGGAAATGTCACAAAATCTAACATTCATATAATTTGAATTATAAATCAGTGTGAAGAGCAGACTATGTTCTAAGTTAATGAATATTTAAAGAGCAGAGTTTACAGATCAGCATATTGACAATAGAAGAATACTAATTTTCCCTCTGTTTCTGATAAGAGGTTAAACAGAACACTAACTGCATAATTTATTTCAAATTCATTTTTTACGTTTGATAATCTCTTTTTGCAAGTAGACTTCAATACAATGCATTTTTAAGAAAAACACAATTTTGACTAAAAAATTACAACTGCTACTAAACCCTAAAAAAAGCAACTGTTAATGAGACCACACATAAGTTCTATAAAACTATTTATTTTGTATTTTGCACAAAAAAATCTTAAACTCTCTTTTTGGTATTTTTTGTATTGTACATACATTATAACAGATAGAACATTATGTGGCACAAAATTGTAAGTTATTAATATTAAAATTTAAAATAATAAAATAATTGAATTGTAACTCTAGCCACAATAATTGGGACAAAAACAGCTTGCTTTTAATTTTAAAAATAGGTAGAGGGAGAAGTGTGATTAAATTATCAACTCATTTAGCAAACTGATACATTAATATTTTGACAGCTTAAAAATATGGTTTCTACACAGAACATCTACGAAAAGATTAATTAATTATTTTAGTGCAGTGTGGTAAACCCGAGAAAGGGTGAAAGGTTATTTTTGTTTGGAAGAATTAATCTGTGCGGAGAAGCACCAGCTTCTTTATTTTGCAGAGACTTTCTCCCAAAGAGATCCTCAATTCCATAGACTTCTTTCTGAAAGAGGAAACCATGTAGGTGAAAGTCTCTTACTGGAAAAAAAAAAATCCCAAATAGGGTGGAAATCAATATAATCTAAATTATTTAAAAAGAAGAAATAACACTGCCTCCCACTGTCATGCATCATGCACTAAATCTGAAGGCAGGCAGGTGGATTCTAAGCAGCAAGTGCTGGTTTGGACACTCTCTCTAACACTCATTAGTAGCTTGGAGCCTTGGCTCCCTGTTAGTAGAAAGGCAGGGATCACAGCAGGGAAGTGATAGCTCAGGCTTCTCACATTCCTGCTGTACCTTAGCAAAGTCTTGTAGAGCCTTTTCCTGGCAGCTCATTAGTAGGTGCACTGATGCATAAGAGGCAGTCATTAGGAGAGTTTTTTTTTTCCTTCTTCAGCCCTGGTGTCTGATCAGATGACTAGTGGCATCACAATTTAAAGCAAAGGAAAGATTCATATTATAACCCAAGAGTGGTCACTCAAAGAGTGGTCAAAGCGTTATCGCAGTTTAGGGAAAACAGCTCAAACAAATCTTATTCACAGCCTTCAAAATCAAAGTGTAAGTGTAAGTGGTTGACCAGGACTTTGGATGCATGCATTTTTCTAAATTCATTTTGATCAAGGATATTTGTCTTTCCTCTGGGTAAGATCCCATAGCACCTGTATGTTTCCCAGCCTCAGAGTAAATATATTTTCAAGCACATTTTCCCTCTCTTTTTACTTTTTACTTTTTCAGCTGCTGGGTAAATCAGATCTCTGGTGTCTCAGACTTGGCCAGCAGCGGGGTGAGTGGGATTCTGTTTGCCTTGAGAGGGTTTGTTTTTCACTCCAGCAGACTGATACATGTAACAGAGTTTTACACTTGAACTTCCATAGCCTGAAACTTGTTAATAGCAGCACTGAGACAGTTCCCTGGAAAAAAGAATGCGTAGTGATAGCATTGATTTACTCATTCATTTAAGGCAATTAAGTGCCAAATTGTCCCACCTGACTTCAGGATCAGCTACATGTATCTTTGAGTGTTGCATTTTCTGACATTTTTCTAATTAATGAGTAATTCTTCTAGTTAATCAATTATGTACTTCATGCAAGGTTGAAATTAAATCCAGGTATCTACTCTACATCACAATTTATTTTGATGATATATGTGTAATCAAGCAAAATACATTTAAAAATCACTATTATCCTATTTACAATTGTGGCCAAATTCTTTCATTACCTACATTTCACAAAAGAAAAACATGGGACAATTTTTCCACAGCACCCTCATTTCTAGGGGTAGTTTGTGTAATGATGTGCATAGAATTTTAAAATAAAACAATATCTGTTGCTTTGTAATAATTCTAAATAAAATAATGAACTCTAAAGTTCATTTATTGAACTAATGATACAAGTTGAATGCAATAATAAAATACTGCTGAATTATATCAATTTGGAGTTATTACCAGCAACGCCTCAAAAAATAAATAATGTTGTTAGTTAAAATCATTGCAATTCAATTGCTGGGTGAATACCTGTTCAAATAAAATGTAATTATATGTGTATGAGCAATCAAGCAAAAGTTAAATTTCAGATCTGTTATAGATGCTATAGTAACATTGCATTTATCAATTATTTTCAAAAACAATTTTAAGAAAATATTTTGAAAGGGATCGTTCCACATGACGGTCTTATGATGCAACACTGCAGTAAACTTTGCCTTTTCTTGTATATATTTGTTTCACAGGACGTTGTGTCTTAATTTCTCTAACATCACTGCTGTTTTTTTTAGGAAGATATGACTGCCATTGATGTGAGCTATTTCTGACAGTGAAGCAGAATTGCGTATCAAACCTGATATAAAAGTATATAGACACGGTCTGTGTAAATAAGTTGCTTAAAAGCTACAGTATAAAAGAAAGTTGATATTGAAAATAATATCCACAGCAATTAAATAAATCTCAGGAGAATATTGCAGGGTATAATCACAATCTTTCAAACAAAGGAATAGTAATGATGAATTACTTAGATAATGAAATGAATTGAAGATGGAATTCTGTATCACTTGTTTCCATATACTGTACAGCTGTAAGCTTGACATACTGAATATTTCCTACCACTCATCCTCTGTACACTCACTTACAATAATCATGATGGCAAGCTGGTTGGTACAGTAGACTACCTTGTTGATCCTTTCCACTTGCCCCTTAATTTCACAGGTTGTTCTTTGAATCCAAAGACAGAAGCACTTTACAAAATTTAACTGGGACCATATTAGCCTGTGTTGCAGATAATGGGCAGAAGTGATAAGCTAATGTGCTACGACGTTTAAGCAGCCAAGAAAAGAGGAAAGCTTTGCTTTTGTAAAAGTTTACTGAAACAAATCACATCAGCTTAATCGTTCCTGGCACAGGCTTTGCAGGAAACTTACATGCCAATTACTTAAAGTTCCTACACAATTTGGGCTCCTGCTGACTAATTCAGTGTTGATTGTTTTCTGCTGCATGAATCCAAACCCTTGTTAAGGTGAAAAAAAAGACAGGCAACAATTGCAAAAAGTCTCCACTTCCATTAAATTGTGTTATGATTGCCAGCTATTAGTTAAGCTCCCTGGCTGTAAAATGACAAGATGGGACTTGGCGATCACAATGTGTAGATCGCACAGGCATCGGCCCCAGCTGAAAGACGTTACAATGTTTGTTAACCTCCAAGGTCACTCCTGATTCACTTCTGTAGACAGAAAACAAGATTTATGTAACACGGATCAATATGGATGTAAGACTTTTACCATTGAGAATGCTAGATTTGGGTACCTCTCTTTATCAGTTTACCATGACACTAATGTATTTTTATTCCTGTTTAACCTCGGCAGTGATGAATCTGTTGGCAGAGAAAAACAAATAAGTTGCCTCGTTGAGAGACATGTTTGTCCTTAATTTGTCTGGGCAGACATGCCAATGCACAGGCCGATTCAATTGCTATGTAGTTGAGATTGCCTATCAGTCTTCTCGCTCCTTGAGGGTCTTTTATCTAAAGTATAAAGTGTCTGCCATTGTAAAAAGACTTACCAATTTACATCCTTCAGCCAGATATCAAGACAACTAATGATAGTGCAAGTTGCTCAGTTCCCAGTATGTGTTGCCTCTAGTAAATTATAACAAGCTCAACTCCATAGACACTCTTCGTGGTGAATGTCTTTAGAAAGCAGATCCCAGATAAGTCCTACTTCAATACCTTCACAGTGCGTTCTGGTTTCATTAGTGGTGCTTGTCAGGAAAACAAAATATGAAAGCACCTGGCAAAGCTTGGAAGCCAAACGGAACCCTTGTTTACACACTGTACATCAAAAGGCATTTCCTTTACAAGTAGGGAATCTTTGTAAAGAGATCTGCAGTTCCTTTCAGAGTGTTTGGTTAAAGGGAAAACTAAAAAAGCCACAATAATGGCATGTGGGATTTTCTGCTTACACCAAAGAAGGACTGTGTTGTGCTGCCAAATACATTAAACCTGTATCCAATTTCATTAGGACTCTTATGAAAGTTCTATACTATATATATGACAGTGGAGAGAAAACAGTGTTGGCACAATGCCAGGAGACAGCATAAGCATTTTCTATTAGAGCTCTGCAAAGTTCACATTGTCCCTGAGTTGAATATGACATCTATCTATCATAACGTTCCTGAAAGCAATACACAGACTCTTATATTCCTTGTGAGAAAGTGATAATTTCCAAAGGGATTAACTAGGAATGTCAGGATCATTTACGCAGAGCAAATGATAACATGGGTGAGTTTTTATACTCTGTTTTAAATGAAGTTCCTTTTTGTTGTTTGAGTACCTCAGGTAATAGGTATTTTCATCAAAACCTTAATGATGTATTTTTAAAAACACAAAAAATCTAATTTAGCATTTTTGTGGGGTAGTACACTGTATAAGAAAACATAATGGCTGCAGCTGCAAAATATTCTTTTTACAGTATGTGCATTTCAGAATTTGTAGTATGTTGGTACTTAGGTGCATTTATGACTGCTTTAACCATGCAAAAGATTCCAGTCCATTAAGTGTTATAGCAGGTCTACACTATAATGGAAGCATTGTCATGCTTGAAACAAGGTACTAAGAGGTTTCATAGGCCCCTGCTTTTAGTCTCTATAAAACCTTTGGTCAGTCTCTTGAAGCTATTCAATTTTGGACCATTCAGAACACAGAATATTGTCAAATAAGAGTTCACATGCCCAGGATTCCAGGATGGCAACCTGAAATTAAAGTTCCTGTTGCCTGACACACCTTTTTGGTGTTTTTGTGCCCCTTGTCTTGTTTCATTTTATTGTATTCACGATTTAGCTCAGATATCAGGGCAGAAAAAGGCTGAGTCTTTGCCCCAGTAACTCAGAAGAGCTCCCACTGAACAACCTGAAAAACGCTTCTTACAAAAACTGAACTGGCAGCGGTGATCTCACAGAGTGTTGCGAGGGCATACGGTACACGCTCATATGATCATGTTCCGCAATAGTTTACAAAAGTGGACTTGGTCTCAGTTGAACAAAAACAATAAAAAAAGACACTGGGTATTCATGCAGTGATTGTGGAGAGTCTGGAATGTAGCTATATTGTGTTGGTGGATTGTTCCTGTCTCAATACTATTGGCATTGTGGATATGTCTGAGGGAAGTAAACATGGTGATTTACATACTGTAGATTCTTGGACATAACCTTCATTTTGTGGCTCCTACATTCGGTACAGAGAGACCGGGGCATGGGGAGGTCCAACAGAAAACACCGAGAGCACTTTTCTGGAGGCCGTGACAAGCCCCAAATGTTTAGTTTTCAGACTTCTCCTGTGCAATGCTAATCAGTTGTTTTTGAAAGAAAACAGGCCTTACTGTATTTGCTCAGCTGAGCATTCTGTGTCTGTGTTTCTACCCAGATTATAGTCCACCAACTGTGCAGCAGACACATGCCTTTGCAGGAGTGAGGAAATAACTGAAGAAAGCAGTCCAGTCTTCCCTGTTGCATCCTGTGGTGCTCATGGACTATGCTGTCGGACAACATCTGCTTACCTCGATGCGGGAGGCAGAGGAGTTCATCAGATCTGAAGGTCTTGCTTTGTCAGAGGGGATGGAGTGATAGTTTTTTTTTCAAGGATTTGATTTTTCAAGGATTTGAATGCTGTAATTTCTGAAGCATTCTTTTATTGTTACTGCATATAGGTAAAATTAGACCCTTTTTGCTATGTGCCACATTATTGTGTTAAGACTCACTTTAAGTGGC
This sequence comes from Lepisosteus oculatus, assembly GCF_040954835.1. Classification (NCBI taxonomy): domain Eukaryota; kingdom Metazoa; phylum Chordata; class Actinopteri; order Semionotiformes; family Lepisosteidae; genus Lepisosteus; species Lepisosteus oculatus. Next base: position 14,690,595 of record NC_090707.1, read on the forward strand.
ATAAGGCGCTGTTGTTTTTACTGCAATACTTCTTATGGATAAGTGAGATGTCAGTGATTTGAAGATTTTTGTTTTATATTTTTATCTGAAGTGACACATAATTTAAGCTGAGAGTCACTGATATTGTTGAAGGTATTCAGAATTTTTCTAGTGGTTTGGAAGACTGGGATAATGTTGTATTTTTTTGTAGGGTTTTTTGCTCTACTGTTTTTGACTACTGTCTTTTCTTTTCTCCTCTACTATGAGGGACTTTTTTGGTTGATTTACAGTAGTTGTTATCCACAGTGTCAGCTAGATCAGGGGCATCTGTGCTTTACCTCCATATCATGACTTTCTAAGTGTCACAGATTTGACAAGAGGAGGAGATTGGGGTGATGCCTTTTTCTCGATTTTGCATGGTGGGGCTTTCTGTTCTTAATGTTGTTTTGGATGGGAGAAGGTGGGGGGGGGTGCACTGTAGCTAAGGCTGTCATTTTTGGTGCTATTATGCTGTTTCTCCATTCTTGCTTAATGGATTCTGTGAATACTTCAGCTGTTAATTTAATCTATTCACATTATATATACATGATTCATTATTTAATCCACATTAACATGGAATTTGATGCTTAATATTTCTTTTTTGTCTGCAGAGAGCAAACCAAGGAGTGTCTTAGTTGCATTATGAAGGATGTTTCGATTTTTCAACACCGGGGTAAAGACGGGAGGAACTAAGGAGCCTGGCATATTTGAAAACCAATATTTCAGTAAAAAAAATACTTTTGTTTCAGGTTTTTATAACATTCGAAGCAGATTTTTTTAATCTCCTGGTCAAATACCTGCTAGTACATACTGAGATTTATGTGATTCTCATATATGAATGCTGACATGAATCAGATACTTGATAGACTTGAAATCAAAGAAGATTGAACGCCCAATCCCTGACATTTAGAGCGCTGAGAAATTGTATGTCTGATCAGTAGAATATGTCGTACATATATGGTATGTATTTATTATTATTTTATCTTTGACTAGACATAAATCATACTCCAAAATTGACTATTTCTTGCCTCCTAAGCCCTCTTTTGTAGTACACAATGCTAAGCTATTACCCATCAAACTATCAGATCACCATGTCAATTTCTTCATATTTGTGCTAATAAATTCTCATGTGCCCCCTCCTGCCATTTTAATGCCACCCTATTACAAAATGAGAAATTGGACACAGTTTTAGGTCAAATTGGAGGAAATTCTTGATTCCAACAGTCAGCTTCAGTTGTCGACCCTTGTAGTGGATGTGATGGGTAAGGTGTTCTTGTGAACTGCCTGCTGAAGACCCTATGAGGTCAGAAATGATGATAGGAGTGGAGAACAAAATGTAGCAGACTACTAAAATAGGCTGTGTGAGAGTAAGAAATTCAGGTTTGTTTAAATTCAGTTCCTTAGATATTGCTCAAATAACAGTTTAAAAGTAAACGCCTACAAGATATTACAACACTCACATTCTATGGAATGTAGTAAAATACTTTATTTGACCTAATTCTAGAGTATTTGATGTAGATGGTAAAAGGTACCAAAACTAAAGTAATTCAAAAACAAAGAAGTGTGTAGAATGATCACAAGAAAATAAAAAATAACACAGAAACAAAAAAAAGGAAAATGGGCTAGTGAAACAGATTTTAGAAAAAGAAAGTAGTCCTTTCTACAAAAACACATAAATAATAAATGCGATTAAATGTGGCTCAAAGATATCTCAGTGCCCAGGGCCTGAACATAGATTTGCTGATTACAGTAAAGCTTAACACTAACAGACACTGTGCCTTAACATTGGCAGTATAACCTGGGAGTCATCAGTAAGCATCACTGAAACAGTCATCTATTACATAAAAAGTACTTCTTCACAGGATGTTCTCCAAAACATATACAGGTAACAGTCGGTTACACCTTAAGTACATTTGTGATAGGAAGGGTCAGGAAGGGGCTGGAACCGTTGAAATGGCATTGCACATATTCTGTGAACTACTTTAAAGTGGATTAGCTAGCGAGCAAATGACGAGTGGGCTTTAGGCATAACAAAAAAATATTTAGAGACTAAACCCCTCATAATAGCATTCGCAATGATTAGATGAACAACTGAATTCGTGGCGGGGGATTGGACAGAAGGAGTAGAATCACTGTTCTATGGAATAAGTAAGTTTCCTCTAGATTCTGAAATATGTACAGGCCATTGCAATCAAAAATGTCACAGGAGTACGAATATGTCTTCTTGACTAAGGGGAATAGGTAAAGGGCAGAACATCACGCAATAAGGGGAAATTATTCCAAATCGGCAAAAGCTTTTAAAAATTTGGGGAAGTGACAAGAAAATGACTAACTTTCCTCAAAATGTCCAGTGAGTTTACAGTAATTGGATGCATTCGAAGGAGGACAGTCCTGCCTTGTGGAGAAAAAAAACCAAAATATCCTGAAGTCTAGTGGGTTTAATTAACACCTCCTCAATTGGAAGTGATTCTCCCTCAGTACAATAAAAGTGTGCATGCCTTTTTTTTTTCCTTTAAAATTGAGAATTGCCTTTTTTATACCTCTCAGTTTGGAATTGGCAATTGCTAGTCAACTGGTTTCTGATCAGGACTAAAGAAGGTTCAGCCTGAGCACTAAATGAGATTTTTTAATGGTCACATGGGAGCCCTAAAAACCTGATTTTCAGCATACAATTCAATTGTGGAAGAGGGGGTGTTCATAATTGAGTTTACTTAGAGAATTAAGGTTGGCTCGTATACAGTACCTTTTCTTAAGTACAATGTTCACTTTTATTTTATAGATCATAATTTAATGTATTTCTTCTGCTCCTGAAATGCTTGCACATTTTCCAAATTTGCCATCATAATCTCTATGACAGAATACATTAATTATAGCAGTCAGTTGATCTTCTTTCTTCACAACATCTCTGATTAAAATTTCACACATTACAATGATGTGCTTCATCGCTACAAGCTGTGAAATTTACTCAGCAGTCAATGAGTTTTGATTTTATTCTTGGGAGATTCGTAGAGCATAAAAAAGTTGACTTATGATCTACGACAGCAGAATCAAAGCCTTAAGTGCTTGAGGAAATGCTTTAATTACATGCAAATGGTAATATATCTTAGCAACATATTCATTAAAATATTGTGTAAATGAAGGAACAACAAAGCAATAACTTCTCTCCTGATACGCTGGTTCAAATTTCATATTTGCGAAGTTTAATTAAGCAATAGATTATGTTTTGAAGGGAGTGTTCAATTTAATGAATCCCTTGAGTAGACTGATAAACACTAAAATAGAATCAAAGCATTCATCTATTTAATGGATGTGAAAATTAGGGATGTAAATGGTCTTGGACCTTTTTTCAGTGCTCATGGGAATGTTTGTAAGATAAAGAAGATATTTATATAACAAGCATTATACATATATTTTTAAATATATCAACTCTGTATCACACACTGTCTCAACATCTTAAGGACTAAACCTGGAACTCAAAACAAAAATGGAAGAAGAAAGTTCAATTATATGTGACACACAATTTATAGTAAGAGCTTAGAAAGAAGGTTGCTTTTAACTTCTTATATATGCACAAAATAAAAACTTAAAAATACTGAAATATACGTTCCCTATTAAGAGGCAATATTTACTGCTTCATCGATTATTAAATGCAAATTCTATTTTGGTGTATTTAACAAAATAAAGGTTTGTCTTCAGCTGCTAAACACATCATCCCCTTTGTAACATACTGTATATTATCTTTTTTTAGAATACAGAGAATAAAAACCCTTTGGAATAAAGAGTATGATGATAAGATGTGGTTCTAAAATTCTTTTAATGCTTAATATGTTTCTTCAGACTGCATTTATATCATGTGCTAAATTTGTTAATAGATATTTCAAGGGAGGTCTACTGATTTTCACCAAAACCTTCATTACCCAGACCTTCATTAGTATGTAAATACAGTAAATGTTATTCATAGCTTGCAATCAGTAACTAATTGAACACACCAGCAAAAAACAGACAGATTAGTCCTTTATCTGATGCTGGACTGGGACATGTCATCATTGTGTTGGAAAAGCAATTTGCATGAAGGGGCTCTTCAAGAAAACATTGACTAGAGAACAGTATTAGCATCAGCAGTTGAGCAGTTGTCGACCAGCACTTGGGACCTGCCCAGACTCACTGTACCAATAAACACATCATAGAGCAAAGAATTACATTCAGTAGTGTCAAACTTAATTCATTGTAAACCTGTAGATCAACTGTACGGCCTCCAAATAACAAAAAAAGATATACATATAAAAGAAAAACATATAAAAGGCATATATTTTTACATAACTGTGAAAATGTTCCAAAATATTTTTTACAGCATCATGACAATAAAGTTTCTAAGAAGTCCTTATTAGCCTGAGGGAACTATCAAAGTGAGTTCAATTAACACCTTCAAACAACATGTTATAAACAGATTTTTTTTATAACATGCATCATTTAAATAGTGTGAATGACTGCAACCTAACACCTGGCATTACAGCATCATCAGTGGACCTGCAATACTTTGAAAATACTTTGCACACATTTTTTAATTAGAAAGGTGACCTGAGTTTGAAGTCAAATGGGAAAATGCTCTTCCTGGTATTTGTCAAGGGCTTCCTGACACCAGACATACAGTATGTAGCCTGTTTTTGTGTAATAATAATAATAATAATAATAATAATAATAATAATAATTGCTTACACTTATATAGCGCTTTTCTGGACACTCAAAGCACTTTACAGGTAATGGGGACTCCCCTCCACTACCAATGTGCAGCATCCACCTGGATGATGCGACGGCAGCTATAGTGCGCCAGAACGCTCACCACACATCAGCTATTAGTGGGGAGGAGAGCAGAGTAATGTAGCCAATTCATAGAGCCAAAGTACTTTACCTTTTGCCCAGATCATCATCACTGCACCCAGGAAAATCAGTATCTCTCTAGTATAAAATTATTTGTGTTTACAATGTCTGATTTCTTCTCATTAGTCTCTAAGCATAACAAATACTGTACCTGCAGTACTAAGTAAATCGGTAGCGACACTGTCATCCAGAGGGATCGGAATTTGGAATTTCAAGAATGAAAATGAGAATAATCTCAGCGACCAGTTTCATTTTGACTGCCAAGTGGTATTGGTTGAACCCTATGCACTTTTAAGATATACCACCATGCAACTAGAAAGACTTAAAACACCATTGATCAGTTTATTTTTTTTCAATTGTCTAACGACGAGGCAAAGAAAGCATTGGACATTTCATATTATTCATATCTTTTTTCATCTTGAACAACAAGGTATAACACTTCATAGAGAGCTGTGACTCACACAGTGTTGCACATATACTGATGCCATAAAGGTAATGTTATAACATAACTTGATGAGATAAGAAACATATAAGGTTCAAGGATGAGTAAGATAACTGATTCGAAATATTATATTTTCTGTGCCTTATATGATGTCATTGATGTCATTCATATGTGTCCAGATAGGGATAAAAACTCAATTTTTATATATACTGTAGATACAGTACTGTATATTCTTGATATTAATATTAGAGAATAATATATTCTTGGAAATCTTATAAAATTGGAAAGATGCTTTGAATTGAACATTTTATTTGATTACCTAGCAGTAATCTAGAGCTTGCAGACTGCTATATTGAAGTTACAGCATATCTTTTTCAATATATCTCCTTCTTCTGTGGAGTTGAGCTGGAGTACAGCACGAGTTTGGCATCTTAAATATGAATATGTAAATACGAAAATCAATCTCTTTTGTCAGTTTATAACAACAATAATTTGGTTGGCGATTGCAACAATAAACCACTCTTAGCACAGCTGAATGTTCCCAGTCACCATACTGGGGCAATTTCTTATCTGGAAGAAAGAGTAACACCTACTGGTCCACCACCATTACAGCAGCAAGCTGACTTTCCATAAAGGTCTCCCATTCCATTCTGAACTAGGACCAACATTGGTTAACCTTTCCTGATGAAATCAGGTTATAAGGTGCAAATATTACTGTACGTTTAAAACATTCTGTGCCTGATATGAATAGTACTGTTAATAACCTCCAATTTATAATTACTGGAAATTATCCAATGATCCTCTCAGAGAAACAAAGGAACTAACAGTGTATAATACAGTGTATGAACAACCTATTGCATCAGAATCTGTCTTCTCAAAAGGGTGAAAATACACAGAACCTATTGATTATTTATTCTTTATAAAAAAGAAACTCTAGAAAGGACTGTTTTTATTATATCAAGTAAACAGCACAAAACACAGCAAACTTCCTGCAGTGCAGGATACAATGCTCTGCCCTTTTTGTGTTTTTCTTGACCTGTTCAAGTCTCTAATTTCTTCAATGAAATTCGGAGCATTGCTCTGGACAATCTGATTCATTATTGGCAGTCTTTGAAAGGCTCGTTCCCTCTTCAGACATGTTCTGCCACATTTCTTTTTAGTGTTTCTGCTTTGAATCATTGTCTTTTTGTAATTTAAATTTAGTACCAATGATCCTGATTCCAGATGGCAATACATGATGAGGCTAAATTTGTTTCTGGCATTCAGCTGTCATAGTTCTGTCGATTTGCACTAAATGTTTTATAATATTCTTAGACATGAAACCTCACATTTGTACAATAACTATTTTTTCCACACACATACACAGACATATATAGACATAAAACCAAAGCAACCATTGATACAGTATGTAGTTAGAGATGTGATTACTGTAATTATTTGGTGTTGTTTTTTTTAAATATGTAGGATATTGTTCCCTGTGTTATTCTATATACTGTATACTGTATATATCATGTTTTCTTTAATGCCCTGAAAAATATATAAATAGAGAACCATAAATGGTTTATTTAATATAGCATGTAACAATCAATATAACCAAAACTACTGCAACAATTTGTCTACATCAAAATAATTTTTAACATTATGCAACAAAACTAAATAAATGATGTTTGTCAATGGTAATTAAAGGGTTCTTTATCTTCTGATGACGAGATAAGAACTAAACAGGTACTTAGCTCAAAATAAGTAGATTTAATGGGATAAGAAAGTTGGCATTTTTATTTGAAAGCATATGAAGATTACTGTATGTCTATCAGTTTCCTTTTAATGGATTGCTTTATTCTTTTTTTCTTTCAAGCTACATACAGTATAAGAAACAAGTTATTTACTGGCTTAAAGTAAGCTGAATAAAGTAAGAGGAATGAAATGGATAAATTACTTTCAATCATATTAATTTTAGTTTAATTTCATTTTAAATTGTCTCCTTACTTTAAATTAGAATATAGGTTTATAAAAATAGCCTCAAGTGACCTAATGCCCTTTCTCTCAAAATATGTTCAAGGAGAGCTGTTTGGCATTACAATGAAGGAAAGAAAAAATGAAGAATGAAGAAAATTAAAAACAAAATGAAAAATGAATCTTACAGACTGCACAAATCCACAAGAATCTGTAAAGGATATTGAACATTTTTGACTATCTTTTTAAAAGTATATCTTTATCTTTTTGGTGTCTATTACTAATGGAAAAGGGATTGTTCTTTTTAAAGGTCTAATGTAGAGTATGACAGATTCCTTTATTTCAGACCTTTAAACTTTTAACTCACCAGTTCCAATGGTATTGAATTTTTTTTTTATCATTTTTCAGTTTTCTACAGTTTCTTCATTGTCCTTTTGATTTTCCTGAGCAAAGGGTGCCTTAATTAGTTGTCAGTATCAATTTCAAAATGTCTATTATAACCTGTTATGCTTCAGGAATAAAAAAAAAATCTTCATAACCCATTTTCATCCAAGAGAAAGATAAGTGGTCATCAGTGTAGATTTTCTTTCAAGAGAACTTTGGTTGTCTTTTCTGTGAGACTTTTTTTTCCAAAAGATCTTTCAGATATTTCAGATTTTGTATTACTAGTAGTAATAATAATACGTTATCATACAGTTGTTGTCTCACTATTTAATGTATTTTTAAGTGAAGTGCTTAAAAATATTTTAGGTTAATTGTTCAAAATACAACTCTATTAATTTCTAATCCTTTTTTTATATATTTAAATTAAAAACAGTAACAGTACTTACGAATGACCTCTTAGCTGACCTTTTAAGATATTAAAAGTTTACAAATGGATAAGCTGAATCCAAAAAGAGATTTACCATTATCTTAACATGCTGGTAGGTCTCATTAAAGACAAATCTATGAACATAATTGTCAGAGCATTTTAAATAATTATAGTTAGGTCTTGAAAATGAGATAGTAGAGATAGTAGATAATATAAGTTGTTAGAAGCTGACACGTTCATACACAAAGTATTACTCAATTAATAGAGGTATTGGTGGTTCATTGGGATAATGGAGTTGGTATAATTGAATTGGTCCGATTCTCAGCCAGTGCATTGCTGCTATCATTCTTAAGGCAGTAGTATAGTGAATAAAGCTCTGGACTGCTGGGTCTGGGGTTAATATTTCAGGTGGGATGCTGCTGCTGTTGTTTATCCCATTAAGCACATTTGGTAGTTAGTAGCTACAGTAATTGATTCAAGGGTATCATCCAGATGTTTCTAGAATAAAGCCAGGATAATATAGCTTGGCTGTTTATTTCATACTCCCACAGCCTTTGGGTAAAATCTTTCACACTTTAAAAACTCTAAAAATTAAATACTCGAAAAATTTCACCACACTAATTGCTCCAGTAATTGCTCCTGCTGTATGAATGGATATTCTTAGGGTCATCATTCAAAACAGAATTTGTTCTCATTTTACTTATAGGGTAAGATTAATGATTATGTTTCATATTTCTTTTAAAACCTAAGACTGAAAGCATCTTGCCACTTTATCAGCAAAATAATAATTCTCCATTTGGAGATTTTTGGCGAGCTTGGAGATTTTTTTGAAGATTTATTTTGCTAAACACAACCCTCAAAGATTGTTATTCATACTTCCTTATTTCAGCTATTCAAGCTTAAACATATAGATATTATAACCTGTGGAGCAACAAAGGGTGTTGTATGATACATGAAAAACAATGGAATCAAATAAAGGAGTACTATTGCATTCAACAGAGAGTATTTGACCTGCAAATTAAAGATGTAAAGACATAGGATAAAGGCTGGTAATTAAAAGATCTACAAAACATCAGGTATTACCTTCGACTGTGTAGTAATGGTTTGGTATTCTGCATTAAGTGGGATTAATTGTCTCTTAACCAGCATTATTAAATGTGATTGAAGAAAAATAAAAAAGAAATATAATTGCTACCTTAGATAATGGTGATGGGGATGCCCATATTACACAGAGAAAAACACATTAAAAAAATTCATCAATTAAATATTATGAATACTTTTAATGAAATATACACCTACTAAGTGAGCTCAGTAAAAATAATTGCAACACATTTTGTGTAACCCTGTTATGAGCAATGCATTTTGAATATTCAATGAGAAAGGAACTACAATTTGAGCCAGACTGCATTTTAGATTTAGATTTGTAGATGAATTTTCTGCTACTGTCATTGGTAGATATATTACTGTGAAAAGAGTTATTACCTCAATTATGAATAAAATAAAATTTACCACAGAAAACCATATAACAGTGTCTTAGAAAATTAGGAAACCTCTATATACATACAGTAAACCATATAACAGTGTCTTAGAAAAGTAGGAAACCTCTATATACATACAGTATATAGATGCCAGAACACATTTACTTGCAGTTTCAGCTCTTTGACTTATATTACTTCTGTTGTTACAAAATATATAGAATTAAGTGAATAGTTCTTCAGATACAAAACTTGAATAAATGCACCCAGTGTTAAAAAAATACTTCAGACTTTATAAATACAAAGTGACCAGGAATTTTGCTTTTTAATTTAATTTTGCTTTTGAGAGATAAACGCCTTGGGCAGTTTGTCTTTAAATTTATCATTTCAACATAAACATCCTGCCTTTTTTGTCCATTTTCCTTTTTAGAACAATGCAAATAACACTATAAACGTATGTTTCCCATTTTTAAGAAGATGCTTTCAGAAAATATACAACTACAGTAGGGGTTTAGGCAGACATTAAAAAACACAAATGCTGATCTTTGTATCCTTCCATCTACTGCATCTCAATGTTATGACAACCATTCTCAGCCCCATTTGGCATCTCACCTTCTTTGTCCTAAAGGGGAATTATTGAAAACAGAATTCCCCAAGCTAGCCAGTGGTGATGTCAGTACTCAAGCATGTCCTAAAGCTCTGCATGCCTCAGGTACCTTCATAGTGCAGACACATAGCAAAGAGACACTGGGGAACTCTCTAATTGGCTACGTGCTCAACAGCTTCGGGGTAGCTCAGTGTGAACACAACCCACAGTTATGAAGGTAGACGGCTGTTCACAACAGAGCATTTTTCGGGATGAATGCAAGGTGCGTATTTTGTATGTACAGTAAGAAAGGCTGAAGCAATAGTGCAATTGGACACTTGTGGAAAATGCAGTGAGCTGTTGAGAGAAAGCATAACCAGTTATCTCTGCTCTGAAGTTACAGGAGAACCTATGCTGACTGAACATACTAAGATCACAGCCTTACTTTGCCAAAAGGTAGATCTATTTACTTGTAGTGCCAGTCAGCCCAAATCAGCTTCATCAGAGTGAACTTTTAACACACAGAGTATAACAAGAGTTATATCCCCTTTTTATCACATTTAAAAAAATGCAAAAATTGCAAAAATAAGGCTGTTATGTTTTTCTTTCTACAGTACTATTTATTTCATTTTCTTCTATAAGCTTCACCAGTACATTAAAATACATAGAGATATAATTAGCATTCGTAAACATGAAACATGTCTTCAATAATTTAAAAGAGAGCCATTTCGTATTGTACATTTAGGATAAAATTGAAACCTATAACACAAAGAGCCACCTGAGGAATAGATTTTTGAATAAGATGATACAGCAGGTGAGGACTCTACATGGTGACCCTTAAAAGGAACAGATAATCAAGAAGAAATAAAAGATTTCAGAGACGCTACTAAATTCATATTACATTTGATTCAACTACAATATATTCTACAATTTTACAGTACAGTATATTGAAACCTCTCAAAAGAAAATTTATCTGTCAGTCTAAGGTGATTTCTTAGATTTCTGTATTGGTTATTCTACTGTACAATAGTGTACGACTAGTTTAGAGTTACTGTATAACCTAGCATGCAGTCTTTGCTTTGTATAAACATATTTCTCTATGTTTCTGAAAATAATCATAATATTTATGATATTGACATATGTGTTATTCCATGTTTACTAGCTACGATGAAGATTATGCCAAACTGTACATCAAGTTTATTAAAAAGGGCATATAGTTTTTCAATGACAGTAATAATTAATTATGGTACACTATAATAGAAAACTGAGAGAGGAACTGTTGAATGCTAGCAGAAGTAATGGCAGTTTTGTGTTATAAAAGTTTGTCACATGACCTGGTTGTGTTTGCCACAGTTCTCTCTGGGGATTATCTGTGGCAAATCTATAATGCTTTTTAAAGAGAATCTGCTAAAGTTTCCCAAAATACTGGGCAAACAAAACAAGCTCTTGAAAGATGATCTATTGTATGATAGTTTGTTAACAGTTTGTAACATTCATGTGCTTTTTCATTTTTTGCACTGATTTGAATGTGTTTCGTGAATATGGGACTAACCTTGTCTCTTATTAATAAATCATGCATTTTCAGCGCATAGAGTGAAATAAAGGAATATAACAAAATACAGTCTTTACTGAAGCTCTACTTTGTCTGTTTCCTAAGAATAAACATTAGAGGATTTAAAAATTAGTTGATTGTTTTGGAAGTTTCAGAAGTGCTTCATCCAGTAAAAAAGTTTGTCTGTAGCACAGGTTGAGTCCCATAGTCCAGATGTCATTGGCACATATCTGGACTATGTTATTAGCCAACTGTGACAGGATCTGCCTAACATTAAAGCACAGCTGGATGAAAGCCAGGGAGGTTGAGTTGGCTTGTGCCAGTTAAGCTATGCACAGTTTGTTGCACAATCACCACTGATTTATCTGTTGTCCATGAGTTGGCAGGGCTGTCAGTGAGAGGTGAGATCTAACTCCTCCAACTGATTTGAGATCTGATATGGCCCATTCAGGCTTTACAGTGTATTGTAAGAAGCAGATGGCTCTGATGTGCACCTTTCGGAGTAAAGTGTATTCCATCTTCATCCTTCCCTGGTTGATGTGAGAGTAATGCTAAATTTATTTGGTTAGTTTTCTTTATTAATAAAAGAAAATAATAAAACGCTATAAAAAATAAAATAGAATAAAATAAACAAATAAAATACATTAATTAAATCAGAAGCTTATGTACTGTATTCATCCCGATTGCATCCTGAATGATACTGTTAGCATCCATATTGTACTTAGAAGTTTGTGTGCCTATAGAGGGAGGTGACTGGCTTCAGGGCTGTGGTTTGTTCAGTCACAGTGGAGGAGCTTTCAGAAAGGCACGCAAAAAAGAAAAGATTGGAATATATTTTCTCTTGAATATAAAAAGCTTGAAATATGTTATTTAGATGACCCAAGGTAATTTTCTTCAAACGCGACTTAAGGGACTTGTCAGTGTCCTGCTTTTTGTGAGATCCATACATTTTGATCATTTTAAAGATAAAACGTAGTTCTTACCTTGATTAAAGTTCAATGGAAGCAAAACAGAAGGTCCCCCTGGTTTCCCTTTTGAAGCCTCATGCAAGACCTGATGATTGTTCCTACCAAACACGTTTAAGACATGAAGAAAAATAAAAGCACCTCCAGAAGAAAAAACTTAATGAGGGAGAACTAATAGAATCTATATCACATCAGTAAGGGTTTTGACTTGAAAGTTTTATCGATCTCATCTACTTTCTAGTTATTTGCGGTGAGGATTTATGAAACAGTGCTCAAAGCTATTGATGTAAAATCATATTCCTGAACATTAATTTCTTTCATTACTGTACCAATGATTTGAGACAAGGAATTGTGTTTCCTGAAATAACTGCCCAACAGACTCAAGTCCTTAAACTCTTTGATGTATCTATTACAGGACTACTTGGCATGTATGTATTGTATTGCTGGGTCTTGTTAAAACCTGCTCCTTAAAAGAAAGAGAACAAGAACAAGAAGGACAAGATATTGTCCTTCTTGAACAAGATATTGGGAGTGGCAAAACAACACTGTGAACATTTTAAAATAAAGCACTTAAACTCCCTCTTAATTGTAGCATTTTCTCTTCGTGTTATCTCTATTTTGTGTAGCTTTGTAGTAACAGCACTATAAATGAATTTTGAATTAAGCTTTAAATCATATTCTTCATAAAAGCTTCATAACATTTTGCTTTTCAATTAAATTTGAAATTACATATCCCACCAAATAATCATTTTAAAAAAACAAGGACGGTAACATGACAAAACAAATAATATTTTGACAAATGCATCCACCCTGCTACAATTTTTTATTTAAATTTTTTTACAGCCTAAATACAAATTATTGCCTTACCAGCTGCATAAACTCATCTGTACTGATAATGTATTTCTCCTGACATTGATGTATGTAATATGCCAGGACTGTTCTTTTCGATGCCATGTAGGAATTCTTAACATTCATTATCAGAACTCGACACATATGAAATTGAGAAGATAAAGATATAATCCCAAAACATCTCCCTCAAAAAGAAAAAAGCCTGAGGTTTACTAATGTGCATTAGTGTTGTTTTACACCAGACTTTTCCTGTTATCACTATTAAAAACAAAAACTGCGTATTTACCATTTCTGGTGTTTTTGCTCTGCTTTGTGTTATAGACACAGCTGGTAGGTTGATATTATTAGTCTTTGGTTTCATTGTTATTTCACGGCAAGGAGACAGATACAACTAGTTTTGTTCCTTACACTCACTTTTTTGTGTATATAGGTTTTAATAGTTATTATAGAAGTGAATGTACAATCCCACAGAAAGTGCATCAAATAATGTACATGGCTCCATATAGCTCAAAAGTACAGTAAACATGATGTTTGATATTAAACTGACAAATCCCAGATTGTCACCATTCAGTCTATTAATTGATACAAGTTAAGACCAGAATGAAGGAAATCAGTACAGCTTTTGTTATTGTACCACATGGTTTCAGATTTAAAAAAGGCAGTCTGTAAAGTTATCTTGATGAAAATAATGTAATTTTAATATACCTTGAGTGCTGATGAGTTACATACTAAGCATCACTACACATTCAGTTAAGTACAGAATAATGAACAACAGACCACAAAATACTGCATTTTGTATACAAACTTTTACTAAATGCATCTAAGGGTGTGAATTTGTAAAATGCAATGATATATAAATTGCATGATCAGCCAAATGGAACTAAATGTAATTAAGACCCACATGAGGTTAATTTGGTCAATAATGACATTAAATAAGTAAATGGAAATAGTTTCTTTTCTAAATAGCAATTCATTAAACTACAGACATTAAAATAAGATACTATGAAATTACATGAAGCATATACACATTAACAGTCATTAGTAATAACTTCATGTTTCTGTCTTAGCAAGGTTTTGTAAGAATGTCACAAGGTGATATTTAATGCTGAATATCATTAATCATCATTTCTATAACCTTTTAACCAATTCCAATATTTTCTGTTCTCTGTAATGCTTGTGTACACATTTTCATTTTTTTCCCATAACAGTTATTCAGGGTCTTTGGCTTTAAAAACGGAGAAAAATGCTAATCTATCCATTAGTTAGCATTAATGTGGATAATATAAATACAATTTAAAAAAAAATTGGTATGGAATTCTTTTCTTGTCCCAATGTAGGTTTGCCTTGCAAGGGAAAAGGAATCATAATGTTTTTTTGGAAAACCTCTCTGTCAGAGTGGCCTTTTCCTTCAGCAATAATCCTTTCCTGTATTTACTGTATTTTTATGTACTCCTTAAACAAATTCACTGTTTGATTCCTTCTGTAATTCAACGGATGAGCATTTTAAAAAAAGTAATGTTAACTTTAAAGGTTTTAAAATGAATTTAAACAGAACAAAGAATATGCTACAACTCGTCACAGTGAATACCAGCTTTTCAATGAGACAACTTCAATAAAACAACATAATATTATGCTTATTTTAATTCTGTGCATGTTTTTCACTTTGCACAAAACCTTTTAGAACTCCTATTGTTTCTTAAATAGACAAGGAGGAACAATACTCTGCTAACTAAATGCTGGTGACTGTTCAGAGCTTATGGACATAGCAGAATATGAGCTATAGGTAAAATTATTGTATGAAGTAAAAAGAAGGCTTAATATATACTTATCAACTAAGAAACCAATCACTTATCACTGCAACGAATTCATAAAGTTACTGGGACAATGTTTGTCTTGTAGTAATTCAATTGACATTTTGGTGAACGATTATCCTTCCATTTTCTAACTGGATTATCCAATCCAGGGTTGCGGTGGAGCTGAACCCCATCCCAGCAAGCAATGGCCTCAAGGCGGGATACCCACTGGACGGGATGCCAGTCCATTGGAGGGCACTCTCACACACTCACACCAGGGCCAATTTTCCTAGAGGCCAGTTAGTCTACGGTCTGTACAGTATGTCACTGGACTGTGGGAGGAAATCAGAGCACCCAGAGGAAACCTACTGTATAGACAGGGAGAACGTACAAGCCCCATGTCAATAGCGCCACAGGAATTGAATTCAGGGCCCCAGCATTTCAAGGCAGCAATGTTAACAGCTGATGTGTCCTTTTTTAACAAACATAAAATAAATGAATTCATTGTGTTGATTAACATTTTGCCATCAAAAGTGTTGATCAGTAGGGTTCATACTGTGAAAGCTACAGGTTAGAGGAATGAGTGGCTAATATTGACAGCAATACAAGATGTATCTGTGATGCACCCCGTTGCAAATGCTGTCCCATTCATTTTACAGAACCTAGGCAAGAATATGCCTATTCACTGGTCTTTGAGCCCCAGGTGTCACCCCCTGTACAGCCTCATTCTATAAATGTTCAGATGTGTGGAAAGTATGGTACTCATGGCATAGAACATCATAAATGGTGCCCTATTGGAGTGTTGTTCTGTCAGGATATACAGTATTGAACTAACTTGCACAAGTCAGGCCTTGATGAATGTAATGCTGTGCATTTCAGGTTGTCATTCAGTCAAGTTCTGTCCATATAATTACATTTAGACCTCCTCATTAATTGCTCTATACTTCTGCACCACACTCATTGACATTCATCAGGGTGGTCTATACAAAACCTTGATTCATCTTTTAAATGAGCATGGCTCCACTGCATGGGAATACCTCTGAGGTGTTGCTTTTGAGTCAATGAACATTAGTGAGCACTGGGCCCCTTTGTGGCTGCCTAGCTTGTAAAAGAAGACTGTGCAGCTGCCTCTTCACAGTTGAACTGCTGAAGCACAGGTTTGTGGGACCTGGCATGTCTGATATAGTGGGACTGGCAGTGTGAAAACAATCATGAAGATGATGAAAGATGATGTGCTTTTCCTGGTAAGATATTGTGACATGCAGACTCCCACATCATGGCCTTTCATTGACAGTCTTTCTGGTTCTGTCCCACCCCAGATAGTGAGAGAGAGCGCTGACATAGGCGAGGCCTATGCAGCAAACTCACTCAGCTCACCTCACTCAAATCATTCATGATCAATTCATTAAAAATATGCCATAAACTTTTAATAAACATCTCAAGCCTGTATGCTTTATTGTTTTAAAAGCATACATGTATACATGCATTTCTTTTGATGCTCAGTCCATCTTTAAATACCTCTAGGTGCCATAAGTGGTGCTCTAAGGCCCATTGAAAGCCATCCTTTTCATTGCCATTAGGGCTCTCATACCAGGATAAAGAGTAGGATCATGATCTCAAAGCCATTTTTAAGTCTCATTCTCTCATATTTGATGTATGAAAGTGCTCTTCACACAACACAGACAGGGAAAAAAATGCTCAAGGGAAATTTACACCGCAAGCTAGAGACAAATTTGAGTCTCATAAAAACTTTTTAGGATTTTATTAAATATCTCTCTTTTCTACAGTCTTTCTGATAATAAAGCTTTTTGTGCAGTAAATTGGATGGCTGAGCAGTAGATGCAAGTCTCTAAAACCACCTTGTTTTGTATGCAGCAGATACTCCAAAATCTCCAGCTGCTGTCCAGCTGTGTGCACAGTATTATTTGTCACTCACAAACTAAAATGTATGTATTCCTTATTGGTTCATGAACCAAACAGTATATTTAACTCTGCTGAGCACGAGAAGTATTAGAAATACCTCCTGAACTAGATATTTTTTTTCCTAATTATTATCCAACTTAATTCTGTCCTCCAACAGTCTATTGACATCATTAGTCTGGGGAATGCCTTTAATATCACTTTATTGTTCACAAGATAATTATCTTTTTTAATGTGTCACTCAGCAATGTAGAGGCTTACCGTGAACAGCTAGTGCAGTTTAAAGCTGCAGAACCTGTTGAATTTCAGTGGGTTTGCAATGCTAAAATCTCTTTCCAAACAAAATGCCTGGGGGCTTATCTTCTGACTCTAGCTCAACAGTCATTTAAAATTCCACAATCTGGATTTCCGTGTCATTCTGGAAAAAAAAAAGTCAGTCAGCTCCAAAGGACATAGTTTCCTCTTGTAAGCTAGTCAAATGAGCTGCAGCTGGAGATTAGTTCCAAATATTTCAAAATTAAAATTCTTCACCTTATTCACTAGTGTTACCATTTGCTTAGATATTCAATTAATTCAGTTATGAAAGTCTAAATTCAGCATAATTATATAGGGATATTATCTCAAAGTATTCAGATTGATTATTATTTCACAAATATACTTGGAGATAGCATTCAAAGTTTTATTTAGATAATTCATTCTTTATCATATTAAAAATAATCTTTATCTGTGTAGTCATCCAAACAGTACATCTGAATTTATCAATTGAACAGTCTATAGTATGTTACGTATAAACCTTAACCAATTGCTTCTCTACCTACTGTACTTATCTTACTAGACTCAGTTAAGGCCTTAATGTAATAAAGTTCTCTCCATTTAAAATAATTAAGAGCTACATTTTATTCAGTTATCAGTGTAACAATTTTTAGATGAAATATTATTGATCCATGATTAACTACTGAAGCTTTCTTTTCATTGACAGACTTGAGAAAGAAAATGTTGGCCTTAATTTTTCTTCTATATGAGCACCGGCTTGCCGTTAACAATCTAAATCGCTGTACGCACGAGTGCTCTACATTTCATTATAGCATAAAAAAAGATGTTTTTTATATTGAAATCTTTTTACCCTTATTTCAGTTAACAAGCCAAACACACAGAAAAAGGATTTAGTTCAGGTGCAAGTCTGCCATGTAAGCTAATTATCAATCCTAGGGGAAACAGCTCTGTCTACAACCATTTAGGCTCTAGAGGCTATTAGAACTTGTGGAGTGGGCTGTCTTAGCAGTTCTCAAGGGAGTCTTCCACGTGACCCTAGGAATAGCTGACACAAATTAGAAAGCCCAAATGTGCTCATGCTGCACACATTGTAATACCATTTTAACTGTTATGGGAGCTAATATATAAGGGTTTTAGAATGCTAGTCATGCCAAGAATAGCAATGAAAAGGACAACTAGACAATAGCCTCGAACTGGACTGTGACAGGCTAATTATTGTGCCTTCATTGTAAAATCTCTTTACATAGGTCACCTGGAAAGTGTAATTAAAAATGCATTATAGATTCTTTTTTTATTGAGGCAATTAAATTAAAAAGCAAAAAAGTAATTATGTGCCGAGGTAATAATAATGTTGGTCAACAGCATTTATTTGAGAAAGAAAGAACATATTTGTGGCACATTTATAATGCTGCACACATCGGTATTAATGGTACGCTGTTTGATAGATGTGTCACAGTAGAGCTTTAAATGAAAGCCAATTAAATTTATAATGTCAAATTTTAAACAGAAATTAGTTACAGTATTATATGTGAAAGCTAATTGCAAGCAAATGCTAAAATGATTTACATCACTGGGCTATTTCAGCATATTAAACATTTGAAGATACTAACAATTTGTGCCACCCAGTTTATAATTACATTAAATGGCAATGTCTTATCAGTACTCCAAATGTAGTTAGG
This sequence comes from Lepisosteus oculatus, assembly GCF_040954835.1. Lineage (NCBI taxonomy): Eukaryota > Metazoa > Chordata > Actinopteri > Semionotiformes > Lepisosteidae > Lepisosteus > Lepisosteus oculatus. Next base: position 14,709,789 of record NC_090707.1, read on the forward strand.
ATTATAGTACTCTACAGCAGATTTCTCATTGACATATACTTATGTTTTACACCAAGAGAAATGAGAAGATAATATTCACAGGATAAACTTGCAATCATTTCTTAAAAAGGTAAAAATCATTAAGCCATTGTGTGTCTGCTTTGTATTACATAGCATGTTAGTTAAGGTCTATAAAGCTTTCAAATCCACTTGACTTTGAGTGCACCAGATTTTTCATGCAAACACACACATGTACCTGACACATCAACAGCATTGATCCACCAGTTGTGTCAGATATCTGAATATTGATGATATGTTAATGCAAAAGGGAAATATGTTGGCCTATTAAGCATATGTAGCAATTGCATGTAAAAGCCTTATTGGCATTCAGCTTGCATAATTTGAAACACTGCAATAATAATGTAATTGTCCAGTAGCTAAGTAAATTTGCATTGTCTTCTAAGGTCAAATTTAGGTGAAGTTAAGAAAGAAAAAATAAAATTAACCTCAGCCTGCAAATGATGAACTCATACTTATTATTCCCTATGTGTGAAATAAACGCCAATTGGCACCCTAATTAAACTAGACAAAAGATTTTTTTTATTTTCAACATTTTTTAATAACTAATTGTGTTTTTTTTTTTATTTAAACAGCATCATGGAGTATCCTTACTTACTGCTGGGATAGTGGATAAAAATGATTTATTTTATATTTAGATTGCTTTGCATTAAATTGTAATCTGTCTTCATAATCTAAGACTGGGAAAGCTTTAAAATAGTATGAAACCATCCATTTGCTCAGAAATTTATATTCTACTAACATAGCTTGCCTCTAGCTAAACTGTCTACAACACCAAGTGAAAATCTTATCCACAGGTGTACAATCAGCAACATAAGTAATAGCCCCTTTATCCCAAAGTCTATATCATCTTAAAGGTGTTGTATAAAAATACCAGCTTTCCATAGCTATATGGAGAAAAATTACAGTCATGATCTTCAGTGCTTTCTGCAAGCATCACTCGTTTAAAGGAGAGACACCTAAAAGAAGCTCCTTCACTTCTAAAAGAAAGACTAATGAATTCAGGTAATCTAGAAACTCAGAGCCATTGCACAGTGAATGATACATCCGGTACAGTATAGATAGTATGTGTGTATGTGGATCTATTTTTGGCTATAGCTACTGCTTTATTTTGTTTCTTATGTTTTTTTAATGTTCATTTTGTAAAAATCTCATTACAGGACATTTGAATAATCCTTTTTTACCCTAAATTAATTGGATACAAGTTATGCACACTGCAACGGTATCTTTAATACTCCCCTTCACTCAGGTACATATCCATTAATAGTTGATACCAAACAAGTACTGTACATGCATACACATACTGTACCATGCCTTTTTATTACCATATACCAAAAGTTCAATTAGAACACCTGAGGTGAAGGAAGTTAGTATGCTAATCTCCTTAACATTGGTGGAGAACGAGGTTATGAGCTATGGATCCATTTAGAGATATGGAAAACCACAAGCCGTTTTGAGAGACCGCAGGAATTTCTCAAACTCACTGTGCTCTGTGGGTGTTAGCATCCTTATAAATCTGGAAAGAGAGAACCTGTGGTGTGGAGTATGCCATTTTGGAATGAGGGTCATTATCATGTATGTTGCTAATGGAAGTGATAAAATACAAATGTATACAGTATGTATTTCAACATTAATCAATGTAAAAAATCTGTTCATTTAAAGCCACTCCTGTGTCACTAAACAATGTTTCACTGTGAGCCAGTGGTTCTCTCGTCGTCTTTCTTACAGGGTTACGGTCTTTGTGTGGAATACTAGATAAGAATATTTCTTCAATTAAAGCAAAAGCATAGTTCCATTAATAGTCTGTTTCATACCTGGTGTGGTTGTCCTCAGTCCCCAATTGTTCCATTATCTTCTCTTGTCATTGAGCCTGTGGACAGCAGAGGGCACTTTGAATACACAAATATAGAGGTACTTTTCACTGAAAATCAAGAAAAAGCCCTTGAAACCTTGGAACATCTACATTTCACCATGTAAAAGATGATTATACTACAAAAACTGGTTTGGTTTCTACAGTACACCTTTAGAACTATTGTGAGAAATTGTTATTGTTTGAGGAGAATCAAGAAAAAAAAGTATCTTCTTAGACATTTTGAGCTACAGTATGTCTTGCCTCCTTGATATTAAAAAAAAAGAGACTCTCATTTCAGAGTTAATGAAACTGGCAAAACAGTATATTACTGCTTTTATTCTGATTTTCAGATACAGCTGAAGAAAACTGAAACCTGCTTAATTCTCCTACACTATAAGTTTGTTAATAGATTTAAGTAAAAGATAAGAATCTGTTTTTGTTTCATTTTACATAAAAGGTTAAATAATGCTGTCCATTTAAAGAAACAAAGCAGTATAGTTTATTTTACTTTTATCACATTGTGTTTTACACAATCAGGCTTTCACTTTAAATACTGTGCCAAAAGCTAATTCACTTTATGCCCTAGGGTGCAGATATAATGTCCTTAAGCCTATTCAGACTCAAGCAGCAATATCACAGTATGCTAGAAAATGTAAGAAAGAAAACCTATATTAATGCTGACAATGAGTGCAAATTCAGTTCTTATGATTTTTACTGCAATATATTACTCTTGAAATGCAGAAATTATCATTCCCTGTCTATATATTTCTCCTATATTTCTCTGAGCAGCCAATGCTTTATTTTTCCTTGGACTGCTCCATTACTACACTCTTCACTGAGCTCACAGAGCTGTATAGCCAAAGATGAATCTGTGAAACTGTTCCTGCATTCTTCATCACTGTCAGGGGCTTAGTGGTGGTCTGCCATTTTTCTCAAAGCTGGGTACCAACTGCTGGCCAGAATTATTTTTCACTGAATTCTTTCTACTTTAAATAAACAGTGGCTTCAACAACTGTGAAGTGTCCCTCATTCATCTTCAAGACGCATACAATTTATTAACCTGCATGTCTTTTTTTCACTCTTTTTTACGTTCCATCTACTGTATAACAGAGACTCTTTGACTTGGTTTAAATTTCTAATTTGTTTTCTAAAAAAAATCCGATCTCGGCGAATCCCATAATATGGAAGATAGTAGCCCCTCATTGGGCTTCTTTTTCACACCCCTCATAACGAGACATAAAACCATTGTAATGATTTTCTCTCCCTCTCAAAAGAGTCTCAGACTTAACCCCCAGCTCAAAATGACATCCAGGAAAAGGGAGATGGCTCCCTTCATGCTACACTAGACGGGAAGTGGTTCAAACAAATGTCTATTCAGAAAGAGCTGACACCAGTGATCAAGTGAGCTTGCCCAGAGCAGCGCTTTCTGCAGCATGATAGCACAAACGCTTGCCAAAGCTTTAGGCCATGCATGAGGCAGTGTATGAGAACAGCAGTCATTTGCTCTTTTAAACAGGACTTCACAAGCTCAGGTAAAGTTAGTCACTGTCTGCAGATGGTTGACAAATTTCAAGATAAGCTAAATAACTTGAGGACAGATCACATCGCTGCAACATCTGACAGGTCAGCCTGCCTTCGAGGCAGGAAGGAGTCCTTTCCATTACCTATAGAACATGCTTTTCTCTGGCCCCCTCGCTCTCCACATCCTTACTGACTCTGATTGAATTGGACAGATCTCATTGTATTTACGATCTCTTTCCAGCTGGATCTGATATGCCTTGCATTCTGATCTGCATGTTTCTCTGTTATACTGATCCAGAGTCCATTTTGCTGGATAATTAGAAATCCTAAATGTGAGAAGCAGAGGGTCATTGTCTGAGTTTCTCTCAGACAATCTCATCCAAACACAAAGCTTTTTCTGCAGACTAAGCAAAACTTTGCTGAGAGAGACAAGTTCCTAAACTTCTGTAAAGTGCTGAGAGCCTCATGAGGCTTAAGCTCTCCTGTCCCTACTACTGTACCTTCCACTGCGATGTACTCCATTGGATGGCAATCCTGATTCTATGGCACAGAAGTTTTAACTTACTGTATTTCATTCTCTTCTTGTGTTTGTGGTTAAGCCTTGACATGCAATGTATGGTATAGACTAATTCTGTTTGGTTCCCATTGAAGACAAAGTCATAAAAGACATATGTCTTTTATGTATTAATCTGATGTTGTTTTGCGGTTAAGATTTGATCGGTAATGGATGGAAGTGCAATTACAGTATATGATACTTTCTTCTCATTCTCTGCATTGTGAGATGGTGTTTGGAGTACTAATATTTGACATTGCTGTGTATTCATTGCTTTGCTTTTCCATGTGGTATGGGATGAAGAGGGCTCCCCTTGGAGGTTGGGTGTACACTGTCCAGCTTTCTGTCTGATGTTTGTCTTATATTGTTACAGATGGGGGATTACGAAAAGGGTGAATAACAGGAATTGACTGTGTGCCTTAGTCATTAACTAAAATAAATGATTATAACCCCCAACTTGTAAGGATTTCTCCAAGAATATACCTGAGCAGTTGATATAATTAGAGACACATGAATTCTTTGTTCCTTGGTACGGTTTTGGTGTGAAAAGTGCAGTAATTGGTTACACCTGGTTAAACAAATATTTATGACAATGACAACAACTACAGTATGTGCAGTACAAGTTTACAGACAAGTCATCCCGGAGGCCCTAATGTCCTAATCACCCAGAAAACTCTTACCGAGTATTCAACTGTAAATATCTACAAAGGAGAGAATATGAGATAAGCTGCCTTCTACATAGAATACAATCCTGCAGTTAAATAATAATAATAATTGCTTACACTTATATAGCGCTTTTCTGGACACTCCACTCAAAGCGCTTTACAGGTGATGGAGACTCCCCTCCACCACCACCAATGTGCAGCATCCACCTGGATGATGCGACGGCAGCCATAGTGCGCCAGAGCGCTCACCACACATCAGCTATCAGTGGGGAGGAGAGCAGAGTAATGAAGCCAATTCATAGATGGGGATTATTAGGAGGCCATGATTGGTAAGGGCCAATGGAAATACAAGTTCCTTAAAAAAACAGCATTGCAATCTCTCTTAGCAAGTTTCAAATTCTTAGCTCCAATCGAGTCTTTTTGGATGATCTTGAACAAGGACCTCTCGCCTGCCACATGCTTTGTGTTCTGTGTCTCCCCTCCTCTTGTGGGTCTCTTCTTTTCTGTCTGTGTCTTCCCTTGTTATGTCCTCTGTCTTTTATCCTACACTTTTGACACTTTTAATCATTTACCCAGAATCTAATTAACCAAGGAAAACCTTCTGATCAGTGTGTCTCTCACCTGGCACAACTAAGCAAACCTCCCTTGGTTTGAAGCTCTAGGAAGTGGAACCATTGACACTTAGATGTTGCTGCATTGTGTCTAGTTTCTTAGAGACCCTTCCATCGTTACCTGCCTCTGCCTGTAACAATATATTACGGGAGTCCTTTGCACGAATGAGTTAAGATTTTGGATGGCCATCTACTGTATAAAAAGAAATATTGAGGTCCCTAACTGTGCAGGTAGTTTAATGTAATTGTTTCTGTATTAAGATTATTTTCAGGATCTGAACATTGTTTAGTCATAGTTTATGCACTTTTATTGACTCATCCCTGTTTATGTTAGCTTTAGATTATTCTGCAGATTTTCCCTGACCTCTGCATTTATATTTAATACTAATAACCAACTTAAATTTACTCACTTGCATGTCTGCAATTAAACTGGCCTAATAAGCCTTTTGGTAGCCTAGATTTTCTTTCTTAGAAAGAAATCAAATGTTACCATGACACAGAATTCTTATTTCTGTTAGCAGGATGTTCATGGATTTGCTAACAAACATTATGTTGTTACTTCTGTTTTACTTCCATTCAATTAAAAGACTATTGGTGTGTGTTCTTGTCATTTTTTGTAGCTCCATTATCTTCTGAAAGACATTTTGCTGTTGAAAAAAATAATCTTCAGAAATAATTAATAAATTAATCAAATGGGATGTCTGTATTAGAAATTGAGTTGTGATGATCAGGAAGGATAGTTCCTTCATATAATTTATTTAGGCACCGATACCAAGAGTCCACTTACAATCCTTTCTCTAGATGCTGAAGAGGTATTTTTCACATGCATCATCACTTGGATTGGGACTAAATATGGTTGGTGTTAGAATATGAGTATATGAGGGAAACAAGTCCAAGTGTATAAAGTCCATTTTATAGGCAATCACTTTCTACTGTGTTGGCAAGCTATGTTTGTTCTCCACAGCTGTCCCAGAGCATTTGTAAGTGACCCTTGAATTAGCACTAAGCCGGTATGACACTGTCCATGTCAACATTAGAAATGGCATTGATCACATTTCAGTTTATGCTGATGACATACTGTATTATTTCTGAAGATGTCACCTAACAACTCCATTCCTTATACAGTCTCTTCAATGATTTAAAAAAATGTTTAGGATATAAAATCAACTGGTCGTGGTCTAACCTGCTGCCTTTGAATACCTCAATGACAAACACACCAATTGTAAAGCATCTTAACAGCTTCACTGTTCAAAATCTACCCATCCTCACACATGCTTGTATTCATTAATTTTAATACCAGAAAACTGCCCAATTTGCTCCAGGTGCACATTTCTAGAATAAAAATGAAGGTACTGCCCAGCATCAGATTTTTCTAGTCTCACGTTTCCACTACGTTTGTATTGCAACAAATTGCACTCAGTGATCTAGAAATTTGTGTGGAATTGGAAGAGGCCTGGTGTCACATTTCAGACATAGCACCATGAACAATCTTTATCGAACATCTATTTTTGGTCATTATTATTATTATTCCTTATCTGATGACAGTATGGTAATTGATGAAAAAGACACTAAAATTAGAATAAAATGGCATTCCATACAGCATCTTTCCATTTGCGTCACAGTTTTTTTTGTCTGTTTAAAGAGTTCAAAATCAAGTATGAACCACAATCAGAAATGTATTCACCCGTGCATGGTTATGAGGTTCCTTGGGGCTAAAAGCTTCGGTTTCATAGTTTGCATGAAATGCAATGCAAGGTACACAGAAAAATAGGCCTGGTCTCTTCTCTCCAGGTATTGAAATTCTCATGTAAAACCCTGGTGATTAGTGTTATAGGTTCTATACTGTATATGCCTTATTCTTTTGGAATCATTTGAAGTTGGACTCTATAAACCCTGTTGGGCAGTTGATCCTTTTACCCTGATCCAGAGAACATAATTTGCCTACTCAAAAATATTGCCTAATGGGTCATACTGACATCCATGAGTTTGCTCAGTGCCTTCAGATAGCATCAAGCACCTCTTGTCTCACACTTCTTTGGTGCGTTATTTGTGAGTGGGTCAATGGCAAATCATCATGATCCTGGTGTCAGTGGGCTCTCTACTTTCTTGATGTCAGACATAAGAAACTCTTCGGGTCTACAGGGCTGGAGAAAGGAAAGGAAGGTTAGAAAATGGTGCATACACTGTACTATCAAAGTATCTCTGGGATTCTTGGGTTCTCTGTGGTTTGGGAAGTAGGAGGGTTTCACCTGTACAGAGTAGAGACTGTGGATACTGGGGCAGAAGGGGTGGGTTAGATGGATAGGAAGAAGGGGAGTTATTTTGTACTGTTTTTTCCCCAGAAATAATTTTGACAAATTGATGACAAAAGTCTGTTAATCTAAACCATAATAACAACTTTAAAAAGATAAAATTAAACAAGCCAGTACATATGTATTTGACCTTCCTCCTACAGTATGCATTCCTTTTAAAACTACTCCATTATAGAAGATGATTACTGTAAAGTGTGTTACTTTCTGGCATTTATAGCAAGGACAATACTCTATATTCTATATTGTATTATTGTTGTTGGAGGAAACTAAATGATTTAGCTTTTTCTCTATGACTTTCATATGAATAACTAATAAAGACATTATATGTCTTTGTTTCCCTCAAAAATACTGAAAGATAGGAAATCATAGGATAAAACAACAAACTATTTATTTTTTTGTTTTTCATTTCAAATTACTAATATAACTGTCTAAAGGAATACAATTAATTACAACCTTAAAATATAGTCTACTGCAATTAAGGAGTTATGTTAAGATGGAATAATACCACATAACATTTCTTTATCTCCTCAATAAATGTAATAAATATCACCAGAAAAGGTTTCTATTTATTTAACAATAAATACTTTTTTAAAAGCTAGCATTTAGGGTGCTCGCTTAAGTGCAAGAATTAATAAGGATGAATAAAATAAGACTATTTTATTTATACTGTAAGTTAAAACAAAATCGTTGCTAATTAAAAAAGAACATTGTTAAGGCGATTTCCAGGTAGATAAAACAGCAGGGGCAAAAGAAAAAAAATAACTAAGTCCTTTCATTAATTATGCTCATGGAGTAATCCAAATTGGTTAACCTTTTGTGATTTTTAATCAACAGACTGACCATGCCTCCCATTTCAATAGAACAGCATCCTGTCACTGGAGATTGGTCAATTGAATGTTGACTCTCAATTTGCTGTCAAAAAGGTAAAAGGCTGTTTTTGTTTAATTGGACTTGGAAATAATTGCTGATATTAAAGTCTTAATAGATGCACAATTGATTTGATAGCTGTACTATTTATTCCTCAAGGGGGTGGTGACTTCTATGGTGTGCAGAGTTGTTCATCTAAGGAGAAAACCTTGACTTAAGGGTATATACATTTTATTGGAAGGCTGAAGCATTTAATTGTGCAGATGTACTGAATGCATTGTTAACAGTTGGTAGGAAAGATTTTAATTATGTTTGTTATTTCACAGTTCTGCTGCTCAGATATGTGAAAGCCATAATGTGAGAAAGAGAGTAGAATTTTCTTAGTGCTCACAAGGATTGACTTCAAATTTTTTTAAAAATGAAATCATGACATTCAGTCAAGGAAGTTGTAGAGTAGGTTTTGATTCTTTTGAACGTTTGATCCAAAGTACAATGATTATTTCCCCTTCAAAATAAGAGCCAGTGCAATGCTGTATTTATATTACGTAACCAATTTAATTTTTGTGTAATTTATATGTTATCATGACGGATAATGGAAATGTAAGTAAATTAATAAGAATATTACACAACTTGGACTGGAATCATGCAAACCTAAAAAATGCAAGAACTGATTAACTACTATATTTTTGTGTTTTGTGTTCAATGAGCACATAATTCAAACACAACAGCAATAAAATTAATACTGTCACCATGCCTTCTCCTAAGCTTTTAGCCCATTCAAAATTAGTGGAAGAAGGCCAGTTCATAAAACACAGGCTCTCTAATTTGCAGAATGTTAAGTTAGCCAAAGCCTGAGCATAGCCAAAGTCTTCAAGTGCGATAATAATTTTAACATTTCACAATTATGACATCAGAATATGCAACAGGAAAAAACCCACATAAATATTTCATAACAGGTTTAACTATTGATTCACACATTGTAATGTAAAATGGCTGGAAATCATTGGTTGCACATTATTCAAGATCTTCATGCTTTACAGTGTTGCTGAAATTGACGGTATACTGGAATATACTTAAGCCAAACACTGGCAAAATAAATAATAAAGTCTTGCAAATGCACAATTTTTTCTGAATTGGGATCATTTGTATTTTAAGAGAGTTTATACAGTATTTAAGCATACTGTACATCTCTATCATATCTGATTCTACAAATTTTGGCTGTATTTATACAGTATAGGAACAAGTAATAGGTTTATTCCATGCTGAAAAAAAGAAGAAAGAGAACACAACGTTTCGGCTGTAGAGCCTTCTTCAGGTGTGAGAGAGACAGGGCAGTAGGCAAAGGTAAAGTAGCGGGAGAACAAAGGTTGGGAGGGAGGAGGAGTGAGAGGCGGGAGCAGGAGACAGAAAGAGAGGCCAATCAAGAGGTGTGAAGTCAGAATGGGTGCAGAGAGGTGTGAAATGAAACTTCCAATGAATGGAGAAAATTTAAAAGAACAGTAGTCTGTCGTTAAGGGAAGGGAGAATGTGTGATCCTAGCTGCAGAATTATTTTAGTTTGGGTGGTCTTTCTGATGTATGAGTTCGGAAAACCGTCTTTGAGAACACAGACGGAGAGATTTGAGTGGTCGTGGCCGTCAGAGGTGAAAAGAGAAACAATGGGCTTGGAGAGATCTTTAATCTTCACAGCCATGATGTGTTCTCTGAAGCGGTCTCCAAGTCTCCTTCCTGTTTCTCCAATGTAGATGGCTGGGCATTTACTGCAAGAGATACAGTAAATAAGGTTGCTGGAGGTACAAGATGCTGTCTGGGTGATCCGGAATTGTCCTGAGGGGCCTTGAATGAGTGTGGTGGTGGCTGTGTACTTGCAGGTGATACAGCGAGCTCTGTTGCAAGGGAAAGTGCCTGGTGTGGATGGTTGTTGAGGGCGGTCAAGGGAGCTGTGATCAAGGAGGTTACGCAGATTAGGTGGTCGGCGATATGAGATGATAGGGTTGATCAGAAAAGAGGGCCCCAATGGAGGGATCATCCTGTAGGATGGAAAAGTTCTGGTTAATGGTCCTGGGGATAGGAAGTGTGTTAGGGTGGTAAGGAAGCACTAAAGGAATGCGGTTGTTACGGCGGGAGTTCCTGATCGGGTTGATGGTCCGGGGTTTTTTTTTTGGCTCGGGCAAGGGCCCTTTCAATCACACTGCTGGGGTATCCTCTGTTGATGAAAAATGAGTACATTTCGAGGGCTTGGTTCTCGAAGTCGATGTCGTTGCTGCATAATCGTCGTAACCTAAGGAACCGTGAAAAAGGAAGGTTTTTGTCCTAATCCTCCTTAGGTTACGACGATTATGCAGCGACGACATTGAAATTATTTATTTCTTCTTTTTTTCAGCATGGAATAAACCTATTACTTGTTCCTTTGTAGCCTACGCATGCTGACGCAGCTACCCACTTGAACTTTATACAGTATATTTGATTTCAGCACTTTTTATTGCTGGTGTTACCAGCTACAAAACATCAACTATTTTAACTGGAATCTAAGCTTTAACTAGGGTCAACAGCCCCATCTTACAGATAGTACTGAGGGATTTTTTTTATGTCATGGGATTTGAACCGGCAACCTTCCAACCACAGGTACAGATCCTGAGCCACAGAGCCACCACCCCACCCTGTAGGTTCTTTTAGACAGGATCCTGGATTAATTTCAAATCTGGAGTGTGGCACCACCTACAACACAGTGTCCACAGTCTCCATATTCTTTAGTATTAGTATTGGTTTGGAAAATACTTACTGCGTTACTGCTCCTAATGTTCTACCCTGGAGCAGTAACGTTTTTTCTGAAAGATCTTCCCTCCCAGTATTGAGTACATCTTAAGATTTGATGAGATCAGCCTGCAAGGTGGTAACACTGCTGCACCTGCTGAAAGCCTGGAAAGCATGGTTCTCAGTCAGTGCAAACTCTCATCCCAAATTCCGAGCTGTCCGAGCTGGACAGTTATTTTTTTAAATGTTTTTTTCTTTTCTTTAATCAATCTAATGACCTCACAGGTCTTACACTCCATTTAGAATCCTGGCCGAAATGTTCCAGAAACAAAATGTTGCTTTTCTTTATTTCCTACTGCAGTGAAACAATATCCTGATATGAAAGAAAAGAAAATTATGTGCATTAGGATTCTCATCATCATCAGTCATGTGCATTACAGGAAATTATGCTTTTGTTAGTAATTACTTAATTGCTAACATTCTGTGCTAATGCATATGTACTGTATATAGAATACTATATAGCTAAAAATATCTTGATTTTTTTAAACAAAATAGCAACTGCTTCATTTGTTTTTAGAAACCATCACTTGAAAAAAGAACAGATTGTGAAAATTACTGTGGCTAATAATTGTCATATATCAGTCCTCTAAGAATGAAGTACATATTCTTCGGATGCTTTTACTTTAGTAATATAGCCTTTAGCACTGATGCTATATGTATTAAAAATAACTTTCAATAATAAATCTACATTCAACCTTTTTTATGGAATATACAATTAGATTACTTGCCAGCAGCAAAGAAATTTACATCTAATTGACCATGGTTAGAATTGTACCTTAAAATAAAGGAACTCTCCCATAGGAGGTATAAAATTTAGTCTCAATGGCCCCCTGCATGAAATGTACGTGCTTTTGTATGTGAAGCCTCTTATTCAATTTACCGAATCTCCATTGATGCACGTTTTGTTTTATGGTAGAAGAGAATGCAAAAAGAGATGCCTGCCATTAAGTTAAATTAAAGAAATATGGAATCATACAGCATTAAAATTAATAAGTAATATGAAAGGTATAAGTCTCAGGAAAATGAACCCACCTGGAATACTAGTTGATTAGAAGTTAAATAAGATGACCTAAAATCTAGACCTCTTGTCAAATGCATTTGAAAAGCATCAGCATAAACCATTTTTTTCTCTTGCACTAAGCACATTCTTCAGTCAAAATATGCACTTATTACGTTTTCTAAGTTTAATTTAAAAGGATTTTCTAATTAACAAGTAAGCTAAAGATTTAATATGTCAAGTTTATTGTAATATTTTATCTCCAAAATTCAGTGCTGAAGCAGAATGGTGTGTTTTATAACATGCTTGATAAGAAGCTTATGTCCTCGAAATCTCAATAAAGATCATTTGACAAATGTCTTAAGTGGTTACTAATAAAATTGGTTTCAACCTCACATTTAGGCTTTATTTAAAAATATTTTCAGGAAAGTGGAAATTGTTAAGCATCTTTTACTAGAGAACGTATTAATATGTACTTGAAAATTTCTTAACTCTTTTCGGCATTAGGGTTATGGATTTCAAATCACTAATGGTAAATTTATTGAGATCAAGAATAATTAATGGGGCTAATAAAAAAAGAATGTTGAAGAAAATGTTTTCTACAAAAAATGTTATGTGTTACCACATCACAATAAATACAGTACAAGTCAGACCCTCATCTCAAGCGATCAGAGCTCAGCAAACTTCCACTATCCCATTCCAAAGCCATTGTAATATCTCCTTGGTTCACCTGGGGAAGTGGATGTTTTGTTTTTACAGGCAGGTATCATCTGTTCTGCCAAAGACATTCTTAACAAACATCTACTTAATACAATGTTTGTTCAAAGCTACAGCAGCACCATCCTTATTATTAATATTGCATATGTATCACACAATGCACCATGATAGTTAGAAAATTACCCTAAAGAGATAATTACTCTAAATGTATTCATTCATCGCAGCATGTTTATTACTCAAACTGCTTTAATTGCCTTGCAGTGTTAAGTGGTTTACTAGTTTGTCTACATAAACCAAAACCTTAAACAGAAAAAGAGGGACTTGAAAATGCATAGGGGCATGTAATATCTGCTGTTGTGGCCAAATTCACTACCAGATTAGAAAGAATAAGGTTTTACTTCTCAACACTGAAACAAATTATTAATGTGACTTGGGTCAACTTTATAGGCCTGTTTCCAAATGCTGCCAGTGAGCTCATTTGTTATCTTTAAATTGTGTCTTCATTTTCTTAGATATGAATGAAAGTAAAAACTCTGCTTCATATTTAGAAAATTCCCTACTCTAGTGATGTGAACTAATTAAAATAACCACCTTTAGAAGAAATGGTAAAATCAATGCCAAGATGTATTGATGTACAACATGGTACATTGGCCTTCTCATAACAAAACCCAGTGCTAGGTCTGGACTAGAGGCATGAAGAGAAAGCACTGAGTGTGATGTCACGTCCTGTCCTTCAGTTACCATCCTAAAGAGAATTATTTGTCCAGGGTGTGGCACCATGGGAGGAGTGGCCACCACTCTGGGCATGAACAAGCATGGCCACCACTCTGGACACACCTCTCAACACCTATTGGAAAACCTTTTGGCTTTTTCCTACTTACATGCACTCTCCTCTGACAGTGGTGAAGTACACATCCCCTTCATCGGGCAACCAGAACACGTAGCTCATATTTTGAGATCTCTGAACCCTCGGCTTGCTGACTCTCAGGCCTAGAGCCTCTTAACTCGCCCACAGCACTGTCCTCTATGATCTGCTTCTGAGATCATGCTTCAGGTCCCTTGCATCGCTGAGCCCTACATTCACAGCTTCCCTCAAATCGATGAGCTTCACTTTTGACTCTCACACCCTCTCACACATTTTTGGGGAGTACCAGTGAAAGGCCCTTGATTCAGTCAATCCCATTTGCCTATACCAACTCTTTGGTTTTCTTTACTTTACCAGCAGGCTGACACAGCAATGAATTTCATTACTCTTCGAGGCCCTCCCTGCACCTGACTCTATCTCTCTTGCTAGGAGCCTCCCTGCTACTAACCACCACTCACTCAGCCTCCTGCTCCCTCACTCTATTATGGAGCTCTCCATGAGGACTCATCCTCAAAGATGCCACACCAAGGCCAGCATTACAAGGGTTACTACAGTATATGACCGCTAATTCATCACCTATTTCATTCACAATTATATGAGATTTTATGTTATCTTTTGTTTACCATACATTTTTATACTGTACATAAAATATATGTAAAGTGTCTTGAGAATGGTGTGGATTGAAAGATGCTGCATAAAAATAAAACTGATTGTTTGTTTGAAAGTACCCAGGGTCACATTCATATGCTTTTACTGGCCACTTGGAAAGGAAAGATAAAACTGTATAACCGTTCCAATAAAACCCATAATGGTTACCATTGGTTCTCAAAAAATCTTTAACTCTTAAATCTCTCTGGTGCAGCTGGATCATTTAATAAAAGGCATGGTAACTTTTGGAAAGTGATGTACATGATGAACCATCTACTGTATTACTGATGTTCAATGTTTTTTTGTAATTGTGAACCTGGTACTGTAGGTCCACGGATGGTTTGATATCTCAAGGTAATGCAAGGTTAGGCCTGGTTGATACTGGGATGGGAGACCTGTCTCTCTGGACCATAATTTGCCCCTGCAGGGTGACATGAGATGCCACCTTTAGATAAGAGGTCAAAACTGAAGTCCTGAATACTTGGTAATTAATCCTATGGCACTATTCATAAGAATAAGGTAATATTCCTAGTTGGTTGGCTAGATTCCACTTAGTGCTTGAACCGTCTGGCCTAGTTCCCTATAAATTCAATTGCTAAATTAATTTCTCATGAACCTCCTGTGTGTGTGCTGCAGAAGCATAACGGCTATCACATGTCACCCAGGTGCATCTTGTGTATAAAGCAATCAAGGATCCTTTGAGATGAAAAGTGCTATACAAATGCAATTAATGATATACTGTACTTCATGAATCCAGATTTTTTGTTGGGGTAGTCCAAAGTGTTTCAATATCCCATTTCTAAAATTTAAGAATAACCAATCATTTAGCATGTTATACCAGCCTAATTTAGTAATTCTGACATGTCTTCATGACAATAAACACTGACTTGCACAGAGCAAGGGGATAACAAGACACACTCACCTGTCACTGCCATTCATTAGTATTGCATGTTGCAAGCTCTACAGTTCCAGAAGAGGTATTGCCGATTTGATGGAGCAGTGCACGTATCTCTGACATCATTGCAAGCTTGCAGACCACTGTGCGGTCCAGGTGAATCTCTTGTGTCTTGAAAACTGAAAGAGCCCCAGTGGTGTGACACCCAGTCAGCCCTGGAACCAAACAACTGTGTATCTCCTTGAGGAGTTAAGGGAGCTGCGGGCACATGCACCCAATGAAATGTCCCAATGCTACATAAGGCCTACTACAGTCCTGACCTTCCTCCATCATATCCCCCATTTTTCATGTAAATGAAACCCTGAAAGATGGCCTCAAATGTCAAAGGTTTGCAAGTGATCATGAGGTCTAACAGGCAGTAAAACTGTGGGTTTCACAGCATCTATAAAGCTTCTGCCAGGATGGGATCAAGAGACTAGTGTGTCATTGGAAAGCATGTGTTGCAAAACCAGGGGACTATGAAGAGAAGTAATGCAGTCCAACTGTCCTTACTCTCTAAAACACCCTCTTTCTGTTTTATATACTGTTTGGAAGATGATAGCAAACATAATGAAAACCTAGAGTCACTTTAGACAGATAGACAGGTCTCTTTTTACTTCTGTCCCTCAAGAAACCGCTACACCAAGGTTATTAATTTACCCTGACACTGTTAAGGGATGCAATTTGTCATTCAGTTTCTATAATTTTTATCACCCATGCTTCATGCTACATGGAATGTATTTCTTGGCCTTGAGACCTTTATGGAAGTTAATAGGAGTCACATTGCATGGTGTGCTTGTGCCTGAAAATTATCAATTTTTGAACTACTTTTTTTCAAATAGTGTCTATAGAATACTGCAAAGGTTGATAAGGAAACCCCCCAAATTTAAAATTTTCAGAATATGTATCTCCATTACATAGGTGAAAATAATTCTTTATTCAGTAAATTTCACTTATTATCTGGGTAGAGATGGCAGAATCTCTGTAGGACAGAGTTCTCACCCTTAGCAAATGTCTATGCTGATCTGCTATAGCTCTGAAAGCCTTGGCTGACCTCAGATTGATAAAACATTTAAGACTGTAAGAAACATTAAGACAAAGCAGAAATGAGGTTGCTTAAAATGGTAATCTTATTTCACTGAATTCTACCTCATTACATTTTTAGACAGAAGCTAAACGAAAGAAGCAGCAGAGCCTCAGACATTAACAATGCAAAATGTTGTTGTATAACACTTCCAGAACAAAATCTGGTCACATTTTTCTGAATACAATTGTGGAGATTTTGCCAGAGACAATATACTGTATTGAGAGTATGTTTACATTTAGCTCATTGCTTGCAAATAGCATTTGATAAACTCTTAAAAAACAAACTATTAACACTGGATTTTGCCGTGATAATGGATGAATCCATACAGTTTGTGATGCAGGATTTGTAAATAAACTTGATACTAGGATTGTAATCATTCAAGCCTAATGATGTTTTAATAATTTAGGGACATGACATTTACAGCTCCTAAATGTTACCTGAAAGTTTACTGGAATTTAACTTGGAATTAGAACAACAAGAGGAACATTTTAAATCCTATAAACATCTTTTTCTAGTCCTGATGTATAAAAAACATTTTTAAATAGCCCATTAATTTGTTAAACAATTCATGTGTTTTTCTCATTCAAAAAAGTATTTTTTCCAAAATCATTAAATGACTATGACATACCATATTTAGATATTAAAATGTATGTGGCATTATTAATGTGACCAATGTCTTCTATTAAAATAAGATGGTGACTAGGCTTAAAATGTAACACAATTCAGTTGAAATAACACAATTTCTTACATTTGCAGCAACATACATGCAAGTAATTAAAGTTGAAGAAAATTAAGGATGAAAAATAGAAAATTGATTTACAATAATCTCTCATGTTAAATGAGTCCCTTTAAAATAAGCTAGCAGTTTCTGAGATTTGGGCATTATAATTTATTTATTCAAGCTTATTCATACTGGAAAAAAATGCTTTTGTTTGTTCTGTGTTGAACCAGCCCTCATGCTAGATTATACCCATAAAACAGTGAACTGAACGTGCAGCTGCGTTACTGTCATGTAAAGTATAAAAGGCATTTTTTAGTGAACCCATTATTTACAGACAAGATTTCCAAGAGCAACATCTGAAATCATTTAAAGAGACAAACTGTTTGGTCAAAACACACTGCTGAGAACCAGCATGCAGCAGCTTTCTAAGTAATTCAATTTAATGCAGCTGTTTGCTGGAAAATGGAAATTTTAGGTGGACAGCATTAGCAATATGTCCAAGACTCTGATACTGAGTTGCTAAATAGGATTAAAATTAAATGTCTTGGTCTTTATTAAATCAATCACTATGAACATAATTGCATTAGAAGAGTAGCCACAAAAAGCCATCTCTAGGTATCTTCATAAGATATTTTCAGTTTTTTTTTCAAAAGAAATTCTGCTGACATAAATGTTATTTAGCCAATAAATATATTTAGCTATCAATTTCTGGTTTTGTTTGCAGAAATAATAGTTCAAAATCTAGTAACACATCCTATTACTCAATATTTCTAATTCTGAAATTAGATTATGAAGATTTTTAGAAAGTCTGCTCCACTAGCATTTTTATTTCCAAAGTGTGTGACACAAGCTAGCCAAACTAAAATACGGTACAGCTGAAAATGAAAGATCATTTCAAAACTTGGTCTAATTCTACAGTTCACACAAACTGAAATGGCAAAGCAAAATAACCATGAAAAAAAAAACATTTTGGAAACAATTTATCATAAACTATTTTCCTATATAGGTGTGTATTATACCTACAGTATAAAAACTGAAAATTACAATACAAGGCTATCAATGATGCCTTTCAACATGTATAATTCTTTATAATTTCATGATCAGATCACTGAGTACAGTAGGTCTTAAGGTAACTGAAGACTTGCTCTCAGATTAAAATAAAAAAATAATGAATAATACACACAACAATATTCAAGGTTTGCAATTAAATAATTATTACACACTTACAGTATCATTCCTGACTTCCTGAAATCAAATTATATTAAATATAGCTCTAGTCTAGCAAAGAATGTCTTGCTGTAATTTCATATATAAAGTTCATGAATTGTAGTGCCCGCCTAGCACTATATTTTGCTGCTACAGATGCATGAGAGGTCAAATTTGTCACTTTGAGGTCAGTCTAAATCTCAGGTGGCTCTGCCTTGTGTAGGAGTGTCCATTTCCTTCTTCCAGACGTTTCTAATCTTTGAGCCTTCCCTGCAATCCATTATGCACGGAAATAAGATAAAGGGCCACCTTTGTTTCATACCTGCATTTCCTGGAGCAGTTTGGTCATTTGCTTAACACACCTAGAAATTAGAAGGCTCTCCTGCTACACTGAGTGAAACATAACTTCATGTACCTGATACACTAGCAGGGTGCAGATAGACATACCGTAGAAGGTAAAAACAATTACATGGTCATTAAACTCACCTCAACAGAGAAATTCTTGAATTGCTTCATGCCACCAAAGCCATTAGAAAATGGCTGTGTTATTTTCTATTTGGGGTGTGTGTGTGGGGGGGGGGGTTTAATTACAAAATGTATTTAACAACATTGGGCTCTTTAATTAAAAGAGGTGGAGGCATAAAAGGTCAAAAATGTTTTGTTCTTTTCACATGCTTGTGTGTACAGCTCCTTAGAGAAATCTGCTTGTTTGGTGCTCTTTCTGATCAGATCTGTCTCAAATACAAACAAAATGGTCTATCTTTTGGGAATGTTATATGATTAAGGTAATTAAGTGACCATTCACTCCTGCAGTGATAACAAAAGCAATAACAATAATGAGAAATGCTTGTTTCAGGTGTGGCCAAATCAGAATGAGAAAGAATCCCTATATTTCATTAAGCAGGTGTCCATCATGAGATTTGTAATACTTTGCCACTTGTACTTGTTTATTACGATGATAGTGAATCAAAGAAACAACAATCTCTACTCTTATAATGAGCCAGCAGACTCATAAAGAGGCAGATATAGGTGTATGAAATATACTACAGCATCAGAAGAGTAACCAGAGCTCCACACCTTGTGGTTAGCACTAACTCCCACATACAGTATTTAGATACAGGAAAAGGAGATAGTGTTTGTTTTAATCAGTAAAGGAATATACAGTAATTGAAATTAACCTTATTATAAGCACAGGCATTGAGGTATGTACAGTATAAGTGCATATTGTTGACAAATATAGTATAAAATAGAAAGAAAAAAACCTTTGACTTGCAAAGGTTATTGTAAACGTAAAGTACCTGGACATAAAGTTCAGACAATTAATCTCACACATCATAAATGTTGAATAGAATTTGTGCCTACACAGAACAATACTGTCAAAAAGTGTTTAGAAATCATTCTTTCAAGGATAAGATTATGATAACAAAGGCAATAAAAATAATACATAGACAGAAAAGATCAAGAGACTTGGAATTTGAGACATACTCCATGTTTTCCCTCATACACACATACAGTACTCAGTGCCTGTAATTGGTTAGTTTACGTGTTCAGTACATAAGCCTCCTCCCTGGCCCCCTTGTCATTCTTCAGGGTCCTCCACAAATCTTTTTCTTCCTTTTCTATCACTTTAAGAGCTTATTAATTTGCCATACAGTAGTAAGTGCATGCTGGAGGGCTGACATCATATATAAACAAAGCACTGATTTCCCAGGAACTTGCCATTATGGGATGAAAAACAATCACCTTAGAAGTGAGTGCAATAGGTTTTTTTTTCTCATTCACATTTATTCTTACGGTTATCATTGCAACATGACCTCATCCTTTCATTCGTAAGGGTAATGATTTTTTTTTACAATCCTGCTCCTTGGTTGTGGTTGACTATCTAGTCCAGCTGTGGCAAGGCTGTGAGACATAGCTGTAAGTCCCGGCAATATTTTATCTTGACTACTTAGCTTTTATTATTTCACCTATTAATTGAATGCTACTAAACATCCATAAGCAGAAACTCTTCTTGTACTGAGACACGCCTTTAGACAATTCTAAAAGACTATGCAAAAAACAGTTACTGCCTCCATGTTGTCCTTTCCTTTTCAGGTCTTAGATCTCAACACCTTTAACATAAAGACACATATTAAGTCACCGCATTCACAAATGGTTATTAATATTTTAACAATGGTGAATGCAGTCATACAGATCAAACTTCTGATCTTTATTTTGATATCAGTTATTTTGGGGACCATACTAAATAAATGTGGCGAACACTTCCACACCCTTCACAGATATTTGACAACTATGGAAACTGTACCAAATCAGTCTGAGTCAAACTGTAGAGACTATAATCAAATAAAAAAAAACATTTAAAATGCTGCATTTAAATTATTCAAGTCACATTACACAATTCTGAGCTTTCAAAGAAGAGCAATTGTTAGCTCACCCTGTGTTCTCTGGTGAGTACCAACTTTTTTTCTTCTACCATAATTCAATTTTAAACATTACATACGCTGTTGTGTAACAAATATTGAAATGTCTATAAAAATGCACTGGTACACATTTTTCAATTCTTGACACTCGTACCTCAAGGAGCAAAAAGAATCATCAAATTGATTTGATGATGGCTAAATTGTGAGACAAGCCATGCTTTAACAGTTCTATGTAAATGAGTCCAATTTAGCATCTTGTATTCAGCTGGAAACCATTGCTAAATGATCAGGGTAGCCAGTCACAGATATTAAAATGAATTATATCTAATCTGAATTTTAGTCACGCTACATTAACTAATAGAAAGTTATTAACATTTCAAGAGAAAAAAGCTTTTGCCTGCAAAATTAACAGTGGCTGAGATGTGACCTGTAAGCCATGCAGCCTGATCACTGTAATGACAGTGTAATGGCATATTTACATTAAAATCTCTGCAGCTAATATGTGATTCAGAATTGGACGTTAAGTCAAGGATTATTTAGTGTGGCCTCCTGGCCTTTCCCTGAGTATTTTTCTACTTCAATACGAATCAGAAACTTCTCATTTCATGACTATTTATGTGGACAGTCTCTATGGTCTGCCTCCCTTCTACATTATAATGTGGTCTTTAGTACATTTTCTTTATCTTTCATCTTCCTTCTTTTTTCGTTCCTTAGTCTTTAAAAGCAATTATCATTTTACTTCAGTGATGTCAAAACTTAACACGTCAGTTGTACTACTAGGATCCTCATAAGAAAGAATTAAATCCTTCAGCAGATGTTTTTTTCCCCTGTCTGAAATTTCCACTTTGAAAAGGGAAAATGATTTTTGCATTTTAGAAATGCCACTTTCATTTCTGCTTTGGTCTTCCTGAGCTTTTTTATCAGCTCAATTTTTAACTCCAAGCACTGCAGGAGCTGAAGTTTAATACTTAAGTTTTCAAGTTTGAGATGTGATTTGAACATACTAACCTGCAATATCTAAACAAAATATGTTTATTTATTTTAAAACATGACAGCAGTCACTTGAAGTCTACATATTTGGCTTAGCTTGTTAATACAGTATGAAATATTAAAATCCATTACACATTTTAGTAGTCAGTATGACAGTGTCAATTCTGCATTCCAAAATGCACTATATTGTTTCTGCTTACAAATGCAACTGCAAATTTGTTTTACTCTGTGTACTTAACCTTCTCTGAGGTAGTACATAATCAATTTAAAAAAGGTAGTAAATATTGTAATTTTTATGAAACAATTTACAAGTTATGTTGAACAACTCAACCTCTGTGGTTGCAACTGAAAGATCTTCTGACCTTGTAATCACCCTGGATGTCATTGGCAACATATCTAGCTGTTCATTTTCACAGTTCTACAAGTATGATACCACTGCCTGACTGCAACAAGCAATAAAATTTTTACATAGAACACAGTTCTCTTTTATTATTAAACAGAGAAATGTAGCCTGGAGTCTGTGCATCTATCATATCTAAAAACCTTGTAAATGTCAGTACAAACTTGCTGATGTTATTAACTGTATTTCTGAGTCATAAAAAATACGAAAAGGAGAGAAGTGTAAAATTTTCTTAACTCCGACTATACAGACTTAGTCTACATCTACATTCCAGAAGATGTCCAAGCTCGCAGATTTTTTTTTGTTCTTTCCTTTTAACTTTGAAGTATGAGTGATTTCTCTCCAGCAGTAAAAAGGCAGAGCAAGTTCTCAACTACTAAGAGGAAAGAAAATCTTCTTGTTAAGGTCAATTTGAATGTCTTCATTATGAACAACAAAATTAATGGTGCTTTAAAGAGTTAATTTGTATTTCTTCTATAAACACAAATGAAGTCATCTTACTTGGGCTGAGTGGAATTTTGGACTACCCAGAGGAAACAAAAGTAGAATGATCATTTAGGGAATTAAGAAAAGCTCAATCAGGTTTTGTACACAATGCACAAATGAAAAAGTTAATACAGGTGATGATGTTCTATACTGATTAATTAATGATACCAGATCATCATTATGATTTTCAGAATAAAAGAAAAAAACAGATAAAAAATTCTGATTCTGACTGTGTGATTGCAGAACAATGAGAGCCTCCTATTACAGATTAGTCTTGCATGTATTTAGTAAATAAGCTTCAGCATGGAACTCAATTGACAGGGAATCTCAGCAACAGGAAGAAAAAATATTTTTCTATTTAAGAAAAACATCAGTTTAAATTACCTTGGATTAACTATATCTAATTTTGAATTAATACCAGTAGGGATACAGTATTTAACCCTCTCACAACCATTGACCCAAGTCGGTAGTTTATGGGTTAAAAGTGCAAAGCAATATCTAACGTTTGCATTGATGCTCATTGTGCAGAGTTGCTGTAGAGAACCATCTGGTCTTTTGGTCATTCGTACAATGTTGGCAGTACTTAGAGCTGTTAAGTTGCCTTGTATCTCGCAAGAGATCTGATGTTATCAAATTTCTTTTCCCTGAAACTCTCTAGAAACTGAGACTGTAAGCATAACAATATGGAGGGGTTGGGGGGAAGGTGGGGGGGGGGGGGGATGAAAACAGTTTGTCTCCTGAGCAGCCAGCCTTTGTCACTTTACAAATGAAATCACTTCAAAAATTTAGAGAATTAATATCATAATGAAGCCGAAAGTGCCCATTAGGTTGGTCTAATGTTGCTCCAGAGAGATATGATAGATGTCCAGTAGCTTTAAGCCCTTATTTGCACAGAGTCACCTCTGTAGTTGCCATTATTAGGAGGACATCTGAGGCAGGGGATGGGAGGCTGCAACAGAAAGATGTGATATTATTTGACTGGTTTCCAGGGAGAAAGGAGAAAGAGCCTTAGCTCTACCTGTCACTGTTGTACAAAGCCTTTCTTTTCTTTTTTGTATAACTAAATGTCTCTTTAGCTGCAGGGAATGTTTGTTTTCGTTTCAGTAGAAACACCGTTTCTTTCTTTCCTCATCTAGTTCCTTTCCATTTTATTTGTATTTTTGCAAATTAGAAGTTTGAAGTTTCACAAGGTTGCGTATGATTTCTTCCTGACAACGTCAAACTTACTCAATTCACTTCCTTGACCCCTTCTCATTATTCTTACTGTGCCACCATTAAAAGAAGTGTTATGTATGTCTCTTTGTGACTACATACTATTTCAAATATAATTTCCAGAAGTTAAACTGCTCTGCAATGTCAAAGGGTATTAGCCAATAATTAGTTTCTGTGGATCAAGTGTTTCAGAACGTCATCTTTGTTAGGAGTTACAGTACCATATAAACTGTATACAGAAAACATACCATATACCATATAAACTGTATAAAGAAATCTTCTTTGATTCTATTATTCTTAATTTTTCTATATATATATTAAGGGTAAACAGCAAAGTTTGGGCGCTTTGCCAAATGCCTAGTCACTTTCTGAACTGTTAGGCCACTCTGAGCAGAAGCCAAAGCTATACAGTATGTAATCTTATCTAGCTTCAGCTTCTGCTTGGGCACTTCCTGAAATACCTGCAGTCAATCAGACATAATAATAAGAAAACGATAAGAGACAGATCACAACCGTGAGACAGGACTGACTTAATTGTCATTGGTAAAGCTTAGTTACTGCTGGGACTGTTGAATAAATTCTCCTTTCTGTATTGTAATGCTGTTGTTGATATCTTCATTTACAAAAGGAAAAAAAAACATGTGCATGAGGATGTAAAAGGCAGTACTTCTGTTTCAATCACTGCCTGTAAGCTAGCGTTTATTTGACTGTTTTCAGTATGGTGTGGTGCAATGTTACAAACAGTACAGTATTTGTGTTTCCAACATCTGACCATCTGGCTGTGGGCATTTCTCAGACTGCCTGAGCAGAAAATGAAGTGACGTTCATTTCTGTGATAATCTGGTTTCATCCCACAGTATCTTATTTTGCTATCTTCCCATGACATACTGTACGTAATTATATATGATGAGTATAAACTATGTACATTTTGAGCAAGAAGTGTTTGATTAGACCAAATTTAAATTCAAAATCCCTAATTGTGAGCAGGAATGAAGGGGGATAAAAGGACACAGTATCTGAGTGAGCATATAGTCGGTTAATGAAGGTGATGTAGCATGGCAGTATTCAGTAATTACAAAGTACAAATGAAGTATTGGACAGGATGTAGCTAATGAAAAACAATCACATTTAACACGGCTCTTTGGTGCTAGCTGTTCAATAAGTGAGCAGCAGGCTTGCTCCGTCTAGCTTACAGCAAACAGGAGGTAGCAGTTTGTGAGGAGCAGGGTTTTAATGCGATTGGACTATAACAGACAATCTATTTACAGCATGCTCTGGGGAGCTTATAAACAAATGTTGAGTAATTTCAGCCAGCAGTAATTACCCTTGCAGCTGACAAGGATAGTGTGATACTTTCTCCTTCACCTCCAGCCTAGTCCAGAAGGCACCCGCACATAGCAATACTCCTGATCTGTTAGCATTTTTGTGGCTGCAGGCCAGTGCTGTTTGCAGTAAGATGGCTTTTCAGACTTTGCACTAAAGCAGGCCTGAAATGAGTGTCTAGATTTTGCAAGATAAATTATAAAGCCATTGAAAATATGTCAAGTTTTTATACCCATATGCTGTATTTTACACATTAAATTCTGTGTAAATGACTGGACTAGCTTTGTGTTTAATTGATTGTTATTTTACAAAAATGGCCAAAAAAACAATTTGAGAAACAATTGAATAGCAATTTAAAATAACAAATGTTTGATAGATGTATTAAAACAATAAATAATTAAATAATTATGAAATGCTTGAGATAACAGCATAGGCATATTAATTGCTGATACTATGATTGGTACTGTACACCAATCCAGAAATATCTCTGTAACATTTATTTTGCTGCCAGAGCAAAATAATTTTCACCTGCTTTTAATCAAACGAATTAATTGCTTCATAAAACATTTCTAACAGTTAATTATCAATGTATGCTTTGTACAATTAAAGAACAACTCTGGCTGAAATACATAATATTGTTATTAACAATATGAAGAAAAAAATTCAATTAAAGAAAAAAAAGTGGAAATTGATTTTCACCTTGCAGAGGAGAATAGAACAGTTTTAAACGGAGATCATTTGTAGTTTTCTAGTTTCTGTGAAATAGATTTTCATGTAAATTTTGCACGATCAATTTTGGTGTCTGTTATCAATAAATAGATTTGTGAAACATACATATAATTCAATTATAGTATAATCATTATAAAAAAGAATACAAATTGATTTAAAGGTTACTGACATTGGAAACCCATTAAAAACAACTCAAACAATAAAATGACCTGAATACAATGATTAAGGGAAAGGTTGCATTGTACTGTATATACTGTAGCAAATAAGGCGTGGTTTTCACTGTAGCACTGCTTACAGCTTTAGAACCAAAATTTTAAGTTACTGTCATGTGAGACATATTATTGTCCTGTTTCCTTCAGACTGGCAGATGCCACTTTTCACAATATGGGACGTGACTGAGAGAGATTTTTCAGCTGATGAAATGAGAAGGCAGAAATTTGAGAGTACCTCTGGGGTTTCACTGGTCATTTTTTGTCCAGCACAAGGACAGGGTGTGATGTTGTATTAGCTCGGGATTAACTGCTGTTCCTGCAGTCAGCTGCAGAAGATGGCCTTTAAAAATAAAGCATAAATGTGTATGGTGGCACAATAGATATTATATATTGTATCTGCACACATGTATGTATAGAAATCAGATTTAACACCAATTATGATAGTTTATTGTTTTGCAACACAGTTTATTAGAAGAAGACAATGGTTACATTTTAAATGTCATTTTTAACTTCAGCTTTATTTCAACACAGTTTTGTATCAAACCCATTTAAACATCATGTAGATAGTGCTGCACAATGTCTTAGTATTCTTAATATCACCTCCTTTTGTATGTACAGTAGCATAATTAAGTGTCTCCGGGAGGAAATAAGTTTAATTATAGGTCATCTTTATTCAAAACCCGACTTTCACTGATCACATAGTAGAGACCAGCACTGCAACTGCTGGTGGCAAAAATATGCCCATGTTACTTTGAACTCCCTTAGATTAAAAAAAGAATATGAATAAGCATGTCTTAAAGGTCAGAATAAACTATACCAATCTACCTTATATCACTAAATTCTGTTTTAAGTCCATTTATCGATAAGCCGTGCTTTTTGTTTTTGTTGCAGTGCACACCTGCATGTACAGTAGCCTTGCAGGGTTCTGTTCCAAAAAAATTAGGCTGCTGAGAAAGCATTTAAAAAAAGAAAAAAGGTACCTGTGACTTCACATTCAAATACTACAGCTAAATGTCACACTACTGCCTTTTCTCTTCCACTTGGTGCTGTTACCTTTTAAAGGCGGCTGGAGCTTCTTTGATTATGAGTGAATGGCAGAGATGAGAGAAAGCCATGCTTAGAGAGGGATCATTGACGTCTAGGTGCTACTGCCGCTCTTCTGTAATTAATCGCGAGTGAGGGGGGATTTGGTTTTGCAGCCCTGTAAAACTTTTCCCACATGGCTAAACCCGCGGTCAGGAGACGTTAGGCAACATTAACTGCCTGTACATTTCTGCAGGGCTCTGGAGGAAGCGGCTTGGCACTGGGGCTCCAATTCCAAGAACCGTGGGACACAAGACATCAGTGTGTACCTTTCATCTTAGCTGAGATTTGGAGAGGGTTCAGACCACAGAGGCTCCTTAATTCTCACTAATTCATTTGCGTTCCTGATTCACTTGGCTTGGGATAACCTGAGAATGATAATGAACTTGTGAGGGGAGTGCATAGTCCCATGCCTTTGAATGTGCTCAGAATGGATTGAGGGCTTTTCTGTGAATCTTTCAAGAGGAGACGAATCTTATTAGCGCTGATTGCCAGTCGTGAGGTGTCCTCTAATAAGAGTTCTTACAGTTTAACACTTGCTTGCACATACAGTAGCGATCTCGATAGGGCATATCAGTAAAAAAGAAAGTTGGACCTGAAAAAATAAGACTTAATAGCACAAAAAGTGCTCAAGCTACACTTTCTCACTTTCTCTATTTTGATTAAAGTTTCAAATCATATTCAGCGATGAATATTTATTAGCTGTGTGCTGTATGCATCATCGATCAATAGATTCTACCCAGTAGCTTAAAAAAATATTTCTTCCTATTTTAGTTTCCAGCCTATATCCTAACAATGCATTATCATCACAGATGTAGGCTCAGGCATTTGCATTTATGGATTGAAATGCCACTAGAAATTTTTTTTTGATATCCAGACACACACAAGGCCAAGTTATTTTTTTTCCTTCATATAGTAGTAATAACAGACTGTAGTGCTATTTATTTTACATCATTACATTTATAATACAGCAACGTCATTTGGTCACCACTTGCTAATAGTACCACTAAGGCAACAGCAATAGAATAAAATGAAGTCAATCAAATTTCGTCTACAAGGACAGCGAAACATGTCTTTTAGTTAAGTACTGCACAGTTGGAACTGCAAGGTTTCTTGCTGATATTTACCAGTATTATGTGAGTAAATCATAAATACATCCTTAAGCAATATACAGTACATAATGCAATTTAATAGATTATATACTTCGCCATCCAAAATACATACTGTATCAAATGGGGTCATTGACCATTTTCTTAAGGAAAACAAATGTAATTCACCTAAGCAGTTTTTGGGATATTTCTTAACTTTTTTTCATCCTTCACAAAATTGTATTTCAATCTCAAGATTCATCATATGATTTTTAAATTAAAGTAGTTGGACAGGCCATGGCATGATATGTGTCATAGGAGACCCTCTTCTTCACAATTTCAAAGTTGTAGAATGTGCACTAACAGTCACACAATTTTAGTGATCTTGTCTAATTTTATGATATTCACGCTGAAGAACTCCATGGCCAATTTACTGAATGCAATTTAAATATGATAAAATACATGGAATGAATACATACTGTATATATTTAAATTAATTATTGGGCTGGGTCAAAGAAAATCCCATCATATGCAAAACTGAATTTTGACCTTTTACTCCTTTGATACATTTAGTATTATAATGTATAAAAAGTGGAATATATTTTAGAAAAAAAAATCAACTTTAATAGAAACAAAGACATTTTTAGCACAGTTAAGTTTAAATTCATGGCAACTTTCCAAATGCTAAAGTATCACTTTAGAAGACATTTCAATGATGGCCCCCATCAGTCATCAGTCTATTTTCTTACATTAATCTCCTAAAACTTTAACGTTAAAAGATAGAAATGAGCCTCATGACTTTTTACAATTGAGTTTTCACAATTTTCAAATGAACATTTTAAGGGGTTTGACCTAAAAACAATAAGCAGAGCACAAACAAAACTATAACAGGGTTACTTCTTATCAACAGATAGAAGCAACTGAAAAGCAAAATGCAAGACATTTAGTTGTACTCAGACCTAGCAAAACTAAAGTTAATTTAAGACAATGGCTGGAGAATTTCTCATGGCACAGGAATATTCTGATGTAAGATTTCTCTCTAGTGACCATTGGAGAGCAGTGAGCAACAGGAATCTACTTGAATGAGAGATTTCATTATTTCGTAATATTGCAGAAGCTGTATATTTTATGCATAATTCTGTAAGAACATACAATATTTTTACTTCCTAGCTTTTCCAGATCTCTGCTAATTGTTTATTTGGTGTAAACACTAAACAATTAAACACATTTTATTTTGACACACATATGGAAGAAGCTTAAAAATAAATGGCCTGTAAGAATAGTTTTATTACACTGAAAGCATAAAAGAGAATGTTTACAAGCAGTCAATACTGTGGTTCCATGGAGCATACAGAGCTGATCATAAGAAGCATTTTGATTGTGTCATTTTTACATGACCCAAGTAATTGACCTGTATATTGAAATAAAAATGCTTGAATGCCACAGGCAACAATCTTGGTAAAGCATGAGATCCCATTGATCATTAGATTGTGCCTAATGTTTTATTTAAGTGTACATATACTGTAGAACAAAATACTTTTCCCCTGGTCTTCTGTTTGATTTTGGAAGAATTTAAGATTCAACAGATTCAATCATGAATAAGCCTACAGTACATGCATCAGATCAACTTCATATTTTTTCTTTCTATTGCTTTTTATCTCCACATCTTGTTATTGTTTGCATTTAGTAACACCTGCAAAAGTGTGAATTCAAGTATAGATTACTGAAATAATTAACAACAAAATATGAAATTTAAAGAAAGTCTAGTGTTCTTTGACCCTTCGATGTAAAACCCATAATTACATCAATCACCAAAGACAAAATGTTACTGAAGCAATATACACTCTGTAAATTTTATATAGTCATTCAGGATATAGAGCAAAGAAAAGTCCTCAGACATACAGTAGAATTACACCATCATTGTAAGCCTGACTCTGCTTGACAGAGCCGTTTAATATTTTGACAGGACAAAATATAAAGAAGCATTTTATTCTGTGGAGACTTCACTAGACACAAGTGTGGAAGTGCTTGTGATCAATAAACTTTGCGGCACAGAGTGATTTATTTACAGCTGGGTATTATGTAGAAAAAAGCTATGATATTGCCACAGGCTGCCAGTATAATGGGCCTCTCTCAATCTTTACATGGAAGGGTTAGATTGTCATGGTTGCTCCACCAGTATTCAAAACCACTATCTGATCAGCCTTTAAGACATCCAAACTAGACAGATGATTAGTTACCCTAAATGATCCTCATCATGCTGAAATTGATGATTTAATATACTCAATGACAGACGATTCCATTTGTACCAGATAAAGTGTCGGCAGTTTTGTATCAATCATAATAGAGTTATTATTGAGCATAAAGAAAAGCATGTTTAATATCATTAATTCCAGATATGCTGCTTTCCACATCTGGCATTCATCCATGAAAAAAAAAAACACTTCAGGCTATCTTTGCTGCCAGTATGCTGGCAACTCTAGTGTTTTTGTAATTTCAAAATGTTTTTCAGCACCTCCAGCTAGGTGCAATAACAGTTTACAGATTGCTTATGTCATCACATTTTGACAAACTTCTCAATCTGATTTGACCTTCATCTTTAGCCATCTGCTTGCCTTTGTTTCTGTTTTTTTTTTCACTGCTATCAAATCCTCTGAGCTCAAAGTTCCATTGCTCCCTTTACTAATTTTAAGTGTGAGCCAAGGCTGCTGTTTCTTCTTTTCTAGAGCCCTTCTCTTACAGTATGTGCTTGTTGTTGGAATTAAGATTTACAAGACCATTTTAATGCTGGGGCAAAAAAGCCAAGTGCTTCTGCAGAGGTTTGGCACTTTGGTATCCAGCTTGTACAGTAAAACTATTTTCCTCCTAAGGACACAGTAACTTTGGAAGAGACTTAACACAACCATAGCAATTACCTCGCAGGCATTGATTATATTATATATTCTTGAATTTAATTAGAAATGCTGCTGATTAGATACTGTATCAGTTGGATGACAGATCACCTAAAAGCCAGAAGATTCCTGCAGACTTATGAAAACAAAAGCCAGTTTAAAACCAACATATTTTGTCAGGGGAAAACATATGTAACTGAAGAACATCTTGTAGCTCAATGCAATGTTATTTATATAGTGCAGTAAATTGCAATTAATCATTGCTGTTTTATAAATCAAAACACAGTATGGGATTTGTTTTGTGCCTATACACAAATTAATCCTAATACCTGTCACATCTTTAATCCTTCTTTGTTGTTAAATTCTTGATTAAATGTGATAAAACAATTAGTTTTGTGGCTGTTTTGGCTAATTCCTTCATTTTGCATTCCAGGTAAAACAGCTATCTGATTCCGTTGTGTTGCTGATAACAGTAATAACTTGGGGAAACAAAAAATTGCAGTTTGCATATTATAAATTACCATGCGGTAAAACATTTTTAATAATTTTGTAAAACAATATTTTAAATAGCCTACTGACATAATTAACACCCACTAGAATCTATCATTATCAGTTATAAATCATGAATTGCAGAAAAACATTTAGATTGCGCAAGAGACATGTAGCTGCTTTTATGCTTGTTTCAAAGTACCAGCATATGTAAGTACAGACCTGAACATTAAAATATTCTAAATCTTTAATATGTTCTTAATATTTTAAAATGATTTAATATAATATTTTTGTATGTGGGGAGTATATATTTTATTAAACTTTAATATTATATAAGTCTTTTCATTATAAATAAGTCCCGTATAAAATTAAATGAAAAAGACAAAAAAATATTTTCGTCTGAACCATTTTTCAAACAAGTGTGCAAGTTTCTAACAAGAAAGGGCAATGTCTTAGAGGCAGTTGTCCTTTTTAAAGACATTGCATTCACTCTCCTTAAATTTGAAATTTAAACCTAAAAACTTTAAAAACTACTTTCAGTAAATCAGGAGCTGATCACCTGCTTTGGAGAGAAAAAAAAATGAAAATCACTCACTCTGTGTTCTGTGCATCAGGAAATGATTAGAAAAAAATGGCAGCAAACAGAAATAGTAAAAATATATTTCACTATTACTGTTTATAACAAAAATAAAGATTTTAGACTCAATTACACACCTCCTAAGACAGATACTGATTGGATTTCTTATAAACCTAATTTAACTATTTTATGCCCCCAAACCATGCATAACAAAAATCTTAAATGAATTAACAAATGTTTCTTTTATCACTAGAGGATGAGTTCAAATAGTGTTTAAATGCTTAGCAAGGATTGGTCTACCTTCCAGGAAATATTAAGAATATGCTACTTGTACCTTCTCTATATCACAGAAAAAAAAAGTGTTGCTCAGTAACTTTTTTGAAGTCTATCAAGTTGCATGAATTTTACTGAAGTACGCCCATTGCAAATATATTGAGCTGAATTAAGGATAAAATCACAGAATGTCCTACTTTTCTGTGGGAAACAATATTCAGAACATACAGGTCTGTTTGCAGACCACTAATCTTGTAAGTAGGGGCTAATGCAGGTGCAAAATCTATTAAAGATCTGCTCTTGAAAAGATGAAATGACACACAGGAAAAAAAACATAAGCTGTGCAGTTTAACTTGATCTGTCTATAAACCAATTTCAGCTTTACTCAGTGATCACCACAATAAACAGCAACCTACAAAACGGTAGCTGACTGAAGTTTGACATTTACAACAGATTGTCATATCAGGGGTTTCGAAACAGTAAAGAATATAATGCACAGTCCCCTTAAAAATGTCACTTTGGATATAAAATCAATTTGCATTTCTTTTGCCGTGGAATAATGTGACCCAGTCAAAAGCAGCAGTATATTTAGATAATGATGTTGTATAAGTAACATATTTGGAAATGTATTTGCAAGGAAAAAGAATGAAATGTCTTGGTTATTGCACGTGTGAGTGGCTTCATTACCCTTACTTGTGTCCAGTCACAGGTTAAGAGTCAGTAAAAGGATTCCAATGTCCAGGAGCTGAAAATGTCAGCCATGACATTTCAGAACAATGTAAATAAGTAACAATAACTAAACCCCTATTTCCACTGTCTTCTATGGTTTCCTGTATTTGATATGACCTCTGATAAATAACTGCTCTAACTTAGTATTACAGTCAATTAGGGATTCTAAATAGTAATTAAGAAATTAATGAGAAATCAAACTGCCTGACTTTGTACCACACTGGTGCCATGTCTTAATTTATTGTTGTAATTAAAATGTTACTTGGAAATTCTACATTTAAAAGAGATAATTGCCACAGAATTAAAACATGCATATAATGTCATTATTCAGCCAAATTCTTTATTAAGATTTTATTTTTAAATAATGGGAGATTTCAGACTTTCGTTTCCAAGCATTAATGAATATATTTATTGTGCCAGACCCGTAGTGGAGGTATCATTTCAGATCACTACATCATTAATTCCCTAGACACTGCAGAATTTCACCATGTAAAGGGTAACTAGATGACATGTTGGCTTAGCTAAATGTGGAGCCAGTGGGTGATGATGATCTTAAACACCAAGATGTTTCTTGAGTTCAAATTCTAGCTCCATCTGAATTGGTCTTAATCCCAAAGTGCAAAACTAGTTCAAATGTACAAAGTGAAATGGTCACTTCTCTTGTGGGCTAGAGCTGACCTTGTGAGATTAGAGTTCATGCAGAAGCAATGCAGGCTCATTAGAGAGAAGCATTGGTAGAGGCTCTTGTTTCTGTGGCTTCAATACACAAGGGCAGTAAGAACCATTGTGACACCCAGTCACTTTCTACCACTGCAATCTGGACAATAGGAATCCTGTCATGTCTTAGTTCAGGGTTTCATCTTAAACCATTGTGAACCGTGGTATTGTTCAGCCCGATACTCCTACTCCACGGCTATTGTATTTTGTGACAGACAGTGCAAGAAAGTCTAAAATTGTTCTAGATTCTTAGCTTTAAACGGCACAGCTGGCTGCTAATTAGAAGTGGGCATTGGCAGGCACACTGGAGCCCACAGCCACTGCAGCCTTTCCAATACTAGTTAAATTTACCCTGGAGTGAAAATATATATCAAGGAATTCTTGCATTCAGAGATCACAGCAAAGGGTCCAATAGCAGCTATGTGGTATTGATTATTTTGAGGGATCTTTCTAATACAAACAAACACACACACAAATATATATAATAACAAAGGCACGCACACACACACTGGCATGTAATGTTACTTTCTTCCTGTATCACTACAGCCAGTCCATTTACAACTATCGCACATTTCGCCAGGCTGACGTAGTTAGGCCAAAACAAAGAAGAATTGCATCTATAGCAATAGAAGCTTTAATGTCTATTGTACAGTCCTTAACACTAATTTACAAGTGATGTGTGTAATTAGACTTGGTACAGTAACAATGTTAAACTGTTTTTAAGACTACTTGTACAGTTAATATCATTGATTTGTGAAAAGGGTTTAGCTGGACTTTGTAAATTCAGAAAGTATCAATGTGTCATGACTGAAAGGTTTATGAAGCCTTTACAATACATAATACTTCATCTGTTGTTGTAGATTAATTATACGCCTGCTTCTTGTTCATGGGATTAGCACCCACAATAGCAGCAGCTTCCGTGAGGAATTAACTTTGCAAACTTCACCAGAACAGTGAAGCAGTCAGTTAATTGTGCGATTCGGCTCTGTGCTGGCTAGAGCAAGCACATCTGAAAATTGTTTTCCAATGGACACAAAGGGACAGTCATCGATTTCAGGAAGAGCCCTCGAACCCCCGCTCAAACCTGCATCAGGGAAGAATCAGTGGATATAATAGATAACTATACAATATGTCTTTACATCATCCGCTGCTATAAAACAAATTGCACTTTAAGGATAATAAAGACTCACCCTCTCTTACTATAGCATATATTCCCATCAAATCCATAATACCAGAACCCCAGCATTCAAAATACTGGTAGGCAGTTCTGGAAGCAACACTTCTTTACACAAAAGGCAGTGGGACTTGGGAACAACATACCTAGCCATTTTGTCAATGCTGATACCTTAGTTTCCTTCAAGATATGACAGTATTAGATGCTAGGATTAATTACCCACTGAATTATTTGTATCTTTTCTTCAGTTCTAACTTTAAAATACTTGGGCATGGTGCTCCATCTTCCCTGGTATCTAACATATTCTGTCTTTTTACCAAGTACAACCACTGATAAAGAAGTCTACTGGAATGGTTCAGCATCATATTTCAAAGCAAAAATCTAATGTACTGTACTAAAGGGAGCAACATGACACACAGGGATATAAATGGTCAGGAAAGGTTTAAAACATTGATCATTGTATATCGTCCAGTTTCTGTAGCTGTACTTCTTACGTTTTATAGTAAAAGTAAGAAATTGGTGAAAACAACTAAATGTCTGTACATGTTGTAGAACTGTATTGAAAGAAACTTTAATATGTAATATTTTCCTTTTCAGTACTGTACTTGAAACTTTTCCATTTCTAAATATCACACTAAATTTAAATGTTTTTTTTTTCTCTACGCCATCTTCCTGAAAGGCCTGCAATACTGTATGGATGGCTATAAAACTTATTTAGCTAATTAAAATATTCTCTGACCTACAAAACAATAAATTTGCAAAGCATATGTGTGTGCATATTGGGTGAAAACTGGGGACAGCTATCTTGACTCCTCTCTTTTAATTAAATGTGGAAAGAATTTGATCTTGAAGTCATTAACCACAATAAGCAGAACTTAACAGCAAAATGTGTTGTGGCAGTCACCTTATTTTCACAGATCTTTGGTGTTAATTACAATATATTGTATTCTAACTTGAAACTATTCTAGGCCATTAAAACAAATGCTAATCACAGACAAATAATAAAATCTTATTTGATATATTTTCTTTTGGTTGATGTGGAGCATTGGGCTGATACCTTCCAGCTCAGGGGTCCTGGGTTTGACAGCAGCTCCTCAAATGAGGAGTTTGCATATTTTCTAGATTCTGCCTGTATTTTCTCCAGATGCTCCTGTTTCCTCCCACCTCAAAAAAGACATCCAAGCTAGGTTATTTCACGTCTCCATCTTGTGCGTTTCCAACAGTGGATTGGCATTCCATCCAGAGTGTAGCCCTGTCCTTCCAGGACAAGCTCCTGTTTGTCTGGACCCTTTACAGGAACAAGCAGCTTTCAAACAACTGAAGGCTGGATAGATCTTCTAATTTTTAAAC
Source organism: Lepisosteus oculatus (assembly GCF_040954835.1). Lineage (NCBI taxonomy): Eukaryota > Metazoa > Chordata > Actinopteri > Semionotiformes > Lepisosteidae > Lepisosteus > Lepisosteus oculatus. The sequence goes on from NC_090707.1 coordinate 14,746,358, forward strand.
ATGTGTGTTTAAGATACACACTGCGTTCCTGGTTCCAAAGACTTGGTGAAGTAAAGGCTGTATGTAACAGTCAGACATGTGCAACATGCTGATGATTTTATGTTGATTACAATCAAATTTGTATAGCTAAGTAGTGCACGTGGTCTGCAGAACTAACTTTTCTTCTAAAATCAAAGTGTTTGCTGGTTTACTAATAAGAGTACTCCACTACTTACATTACTCACATTCCTGTTATTGCTATACCAGAGCTAAGAGCAATATATTCTAGACTGACAAATAATTAAAATATCATATTGCAGCTGTCACATTCCCAGGTGGTGAACTGCTTTGTAAGCTCACATTGTACTAGTATCTGATAAAATTCCAGGTCAGAGAAACCAATTAGTTACCTTTAAAAGGTAAGAAGAAGATGTTCACACTCTTCACACATCCGCTTGGAGGGATGCCAGGTGTTACTGGACAAGAGTCCTCATGGCAGGAATCACCAGCACTAATTGGCAATTCTCAATCCTGGTGGAGAAAGAACAATGGAATCTGCACCAACCTGGCTTCTTCATTTATATACAGTACATCCACATCTTGGAGGAAGCAAACAGCACACATATGCACTCACATCTACAAACCTGTTAAATGGATTTATGATGGACACTGTGTGACACTAATAGCAAAACCTATAAATACTGATAAACTGATAAAGATATTTAAAATATATTCTAAATATGTGATTTTTGTGTCTCAAAAAAGGTAATGTAAGATTTATTTTTCATGTGCAACAGTAGTTGTGATCACAAAAGTCAGTGAGATACAGCATTCCACCACTGGCATTGAAGTTTTCTGTCATTTGATATCCCTTAGGCTGAGATAAACTGCACCTTACAGAATCAAGACAGCATCAACCTTCCTCAGTCCAAAATAGCAATTCTTGAATATGACACTTAAGTTCTTTAAAGTGTATTTCCTTACTACAGGATATGGAGTGGTGGGGAAAGGGGATTTTTTTGCAACATGTTCTGTGTTTAAAAGAAAACGTATTTGCTCTTCACAATCACTTCATAAAGTAAAAAAGGATCTGGAAATAAATAATAAACACTGACAATACAAAGCCCTATGAAGACAAAAGCATCATCCTGTCTGTTAACTGCAAACTTTATGCTAAGCAGTAAGATGTACTTTCAAGTTGTTTTGAAAGGCAGGATTAAACACATATGGCTTGGAACTCCTGTTGAGATCTTAATGAAACAAACTTATGGTTATCTTTTTCTGATAATATATGCTGCTTTAAGAACTTCAGTAATGTCATTGTTTTGTTGAGAAACTTCGATTAAATGTGAAATGTACTAATTAGCTGCACACATACTCTCTAGTGATACTACAAATGTAGCACTCCAACAATAAAGAAAAGCAGATGATTTAACTAGTAGTGATTTTGTTTGCTTTTGATTTATTAATAGTATTATTGTGTACATATAAGGCAGGGATGGGCTTTTCTTTTTTAAATCTAATAAAAGGTACAGCGAGAAGGCCTTAGATCAAAAACATTTACTCTACTCATGTACTGTAAACAGATGCCTAAGGATTTTGGCTGTTTTAGAGGTTTAGGGATCACTAAACCAATTCTAAATTTATGTAAGATGACTAATATTGAATATGAAAGTTTATATGTCAGGAAAAAATAGGAAAATCATTTTCTGTGTAAATTACATCGTCTTTTGGCCATAAAAAATATATTTCTTAAAAAATATTCAAAAGCCCTGAGAAGAGGAGGCTGTATTGACAGCTTTATTTATGGAATTTGTTTGAAATACATTAAAGAGCTACTGTGATGAAAATGTATTTACAAGATATTTGCATGTTGTTATGCAGGAAATGAAACTTTAACAGGAAAATACTTTAAAAACAGAGAGCTGCCCAATCATTCCTTCCACTCTTTGCACAAAAATAGGTGTACATCAGAAGCTGACTCCACAACTCTTACTGCCATGCAAGAGAAAAATGCATTCCCTGCCTTAGCACGGCAGGCACAAAACTAGCCTCGCCTGGTAATGTGAACAATTAAGAACTCTTCAAAGGAGACAAAACCAGTCTGAACTGTTTGGAATGCTATTGCACATACCCTGCAGGTGTAACACCTATTCACCACTCAGTGTTTCTAATATAACTACTGTTTTGGGTTCCCCTGTTGTACCTTAATACCAGCAGGAGATATAAGGTGGGGGAGGGGAAGGAGGTGTGGACAATGGATCTACTGTAGATGTCCTCTTTAGCAAAGAAACATTGCGCTGTTTCCAGCACCAAGCACAGCTTTCCATGCATTACTTTAGTAACAAGGCTTGCTTACTGCTTACTGTACTTTCCTTATTTTAAGGAAGACTCCACCTCTGATTTCCTCAGGAACATTTTGTCCCTAGTCTTATTTCATGTTTTTGTGGTGAACTCATGGTGGTGAAGTACCCATGTCATGAAACACTGCACATTTCTAAACTAATATAGAATTTTAATAAAATGCTACACTGAAAGATGTGCATACATTTACACTTACTTGCACATCTGGATGTGGTTTGAATTATTCTGTAGTAAAAAATAGCTGCAAAAGGGTGACAGTGTTACAGTATGTTGGGGACATTAACACTCATATCGTAAGGGCAGTTGTACTAGAACACCTATAATGAAACCAAGTTCAAAACATGAGATTTAACTGGATGATAATTATTCCAGTCTTAGGACTGATGCCCAAGTGTTTAAAGAAAAGGGCAAAAACCATGGTCTTAATAAATGTCACCAAAGCATTGTTACCCTAAATATGTTGCCTGCAAATATTAGCACATACTTTTACTTTGGCTATTGTTAAAACTGTATTTAAAAATCAGTTAAAATTGCATCAGGCACAATAATCCTGGACTTATTATAATCAGACTGCTCTGTTTTTCACCTGTTCCTGTTCATAAAGAATTTAGTCACCCTTTATGCAATGCATATTGTATAACTAGAGGATGACTTACTGTACTTACCTATTGTCTATTGGATCAATAGACAAAAGAAGACTAATAACTGTTATAACCTAATAATATCTAATGCCTGTTATAAATTGTATTGGTGATATGGATGTGTGAATCATCCTCCCTTTGCTATTATTACTGAATCCCAGTTACATATTGTCTCTGAAAGGCATCCAAACCCCTTGCAGTTATTTGTTGCTTTAAATCTTGCAGTCATGACACTTTGAAGTACCAATTAATATTATATACACAATATCCAAACACATATTCAAAACAAACAACAAAAAGAAAGAAGCAGATACAGTAATATGACAGAAAAACGTAAAACACGTGGTTGCATAATTACCCCCTAGTGTGGAAAACCTAAATTAATTAAGGCACACAAAATGATCTGAAACATGATTTTAATGGTTTGATTTCACAAAAAAATGCACCTACAGTACATCTGTAAGCCTTTCAGTCAGGTAGAGAATTTCAGCATACTGTATATTCAATTTCAGCAAATACTTCAACCATGAAGACCATGAAGCTTTCAAAACAACTCAGGGATAAAGCTGTATAAAGGCACAAATCAGGAGAATGGTATAATAACATTTCAAAGTACCTTAATATGTCTTTGAGCATAGTAATCCTTAGAATTAAGAAGTGGAAGCCACTCAAACACTGCCTATATCAGGATGTTCCTCCAAATTGTACAGACAGCAAAAAGTAAAACTAGTTATGTCACTGTGAAGCCAATGCTGACTTCGAACAAGTTAGAGCTCTGTGGCTGAGATTGGAGAAAATGTCTATGGGTCAACAATACACCAGTCACTCCACATATGGGGCTTGTATGTAACTTAAAAAAAATCTCAAAATCCAATATAGTTTTCAACACACAATTATTTAATTGATACTGCGAATATGTGGGAAAATGTCATGTGGTCATATAAGACAAACTCATAACTTTTTGGTCTAAATGCATCTCCATCAACACTATCTTTATAATCAAGCATGGCGGTAGCAACAATACAGTATGTTACAGTTCTGCCTCTCATCACAGAGTACTGGGAAGCTTGTCAAAACTAATGAGAACCTACTGTACAGTAGATGGAGCAAACTACTGGTACAACTTAAAGAAAACCCTGCTACAGACCTAAAACTGGGACAAAAATTCACCTTTCAGCAGGACAATGACCCAAAGCACCAGGCCAAAGCTACAGTTGAGTGACTTAAGAATTAGAAAGTGAATGTCCTTGAGTGGCCCAATTCTGACTTGAATCCAATTGACAAACTCTGGAAAGACATCTAAACTGCTGTCCAAAAGTGATCCTCAAGCAACTGGAGCCTGATACAAAAACCACACAAAGCCAGTGTTACAAATTTGATAGTTTTACAAAAAAAACTTGCAGATGTAATTGCTGCCAAAGGTGTTTCTACCAAATATTGAGTTCATAGGTCAATTAATACAGTATATTTTAGTTTTTACTCTTGACTTTGCCTGACATTTCCTGTACCTTATTTTACCTTTTGAAGTCCTGAAGTTGAGCATTTAGGTGTTGAAATGTTAAGTTTAAAAATATGCATGTGCATCATTTTGTAATTTCACAAAATGGAACCACTTCAGGATGGGTCAGAATACTTTTGCAAGGCACGTAGTTAGCAGACACAAGTGCACTATAGATTATTAATGCATATATGGTTTTATGTGAGAAACTGGCACTTGTTCCCACAGATTTTACATAAAAATACTTTAAAACCAACATATTACCTTACCGCACAGTCAGGCGTCCCCCTTGTTCGAGTCATCGCAGGGATACTGTATATACAGTACTGTAGACACTTCTCTGGCTGTGGATTCTTTTTAGGTTGCCACCTCAACCATGTTGTGATGTATGGGGAAGGCATCCTGAAGATTGCATCACATACAGTATGCCTGTAGTGTTCGACATGGTGTCATGTTTGTACATTAATCGCTAGACACTACTGCACATTGTGGTTTACAGGGGGTGTTAAGTATTTCCATTACATACTGTATATGAAAATCAACAGGCTATTACAGCAGCTTCCCACTATGCGTAACACAGTAGTTCCTTTCACAGTTGCTGCCCTTCCTGCAGGCTCATCCTGACAATATTCCAGCAGGATAATGCACATCCTCCCGCCTCTCATCTAACAAGGTCTTTTCTCATGAAATGAAATCATAGTAGCTTTGTCATGGATGCCACTTTCAGCAGATTTGAGCCCTAATGAACATTTGTGAGACGTATTTCAGAGACCAGGGAGGAGGAACATGCTCATCCAGGTTCTACGCAACGGATAGGACAGAGATCCCACATTGTTGGCAGCCTGGTGAGAAGCATGCACCACCGATGGGCAGCTTGTACTTCCTACAAAAGCTGCAACACCTGCTGCTAGCTTCTGAATGCTGAACCGCCTGTTAATCAACTATACTGATGACAGCTTTTAACCTGTATAATGAATTTTCCTATGTCATGCCTGTTCAATAAAATGTCAGTGCACCAGTTGTATAAGAGTTTCACTTTCCTGTTAAGAACTTTGTTCATTTGTGGAACTTATAAGTGAGAAGTCTCTATTTATGTTCAGTATACAGTATACAGTATGCCATAAGTCCATGCAAATTTGGTTTTTATTGCCACCATTTCACTATATGGTGTGACAATCCACTGTCTAATGTGACTTGTGGCATATTTTAAATACCTCTTTTTGCACAGCTAAAAATAGAAAACCCTTATGAATCAAGAAGTCAGAACAAAGTACATGTAGCAGTAAAAAAATAATTTACTGCAGTCATGAACACAGTAAAAACATTCTTCTGGCTCCTCAAAGGGCTGAGATTAACGTGCTTACAAACAGCATTCAGATTTCAAATCTTTTCCGCTGGCAAAAGATACTATGAAATGTCTGACAAACCACGTTAAAAACAGCATATGGAGTATTTCAACTATCAGGAAGAAAATACCGAAAATGAAATTGTTTTTAAACACATAAAATCATTTTTAAAACATTTATAGCAACTCAAACATTCCCCTACACATTTCTTTGTGATGTTCTGGATTACTCCCTTTTCTAAAATCTTGATCAGTTCCTGTACAGTACCGTACAGTATGTCACTAGATAATGATATATAATTAATAAAAGAATCATCTACTGTGAAGGTCAAAGCTTATTTACAGTATAGTTGGAAGCAATACACCACATTTTATAAACTATTGGAAAAAAAGAAAGCAAACTGTTATTAATCTAAAACAGACTTTGTTTCAGTATTACATCAATTTCTACAGATATACATGTATTGCATTAAACAGGTACAAATCAAATCTGATTAATAGTCTTTATTATAAGAGGTGAACACCTGACACAAAAGGACCCTTAAAACACATGGAATATGTTATCAGAACAAACATAGTTCTGGGATTGCTGCAGACAATTTAGCCAGGTTTTAGGTGCCCTGGAGGTATAGTGAGAAGGGATGAGTCAGTTAGTGATAAAAAAGGCAATTCTTTTCACCAAATATTGTCTTGGGTTCTATGGACATTTTTTTCACATTCGATCTTTCAGAGAATGCAGATGAACCACATCTTAGTGTAAAACACAACTTCAGCAACAAATTTAAATCTTATCTTTAGCAGGTTACAGAAAAAAATTATTTACAGCAATTTGTATTAAATCTTGGATCTGTAAAAACCATGTTACATATACATAGAAAAATCCTCAAGCAAAAAACATTCATTTAATACCTTATTAATATCACCATGGCATGCATTAAAGATGCCTCCTATTTTGCATATATTATCATATAATTTGCATTGGAAGATATGTATCCTAACAAACTGGAACAGCAACAAAAGCATAACTTTACATAATTAAGATTTATAATGTCCTATGTTGTTCTACTAAAATATTTTGCTTGATATGTCAATTACTATCACTATACTCATAACTGAATGATATCTATATGCTAGCTAGCACAGTTGTGTTGTTTTTTCCCTTATCGAAAAGTATTGGGCTGCTTTATTTCCTTACCTCAGCTTTGACTGAAGTTTTGAGGTCAAACAAGAATAATATACTGAAATGAATTAAAAATGCAACAAATTAGGATTAGAACCAATAGTATTTGTTACATTTTTAATGCTTCTCTCTCAATAAATACTCACATATGCTCTCTCTGTATATAATAATATACAATATATGAATAATTAGAAGAGTGTGAACAAGTGAAAGGATGTAGGAGTATCATTGTGGGGAATGATGTTTTCTTCTGATATGCTGTTCAATGCACCTGTGTGTGTCAAGTATAGTGTAGGATCCATCACATTACATCCATCACGTTGGCTTACTTTAGCTCTTTAGGGAATAGAAGCCTTGGCATTATTGAAAATATGTAAATACAGAACAGCACTACTAACTGAAACAATATCTAGAGGCCCTCAGCTTAGACATAACACACAATGATGTTCCAAAGCACACATGTACAAAGTCTAAAGAAGATGTCTGTGAGAAGACATCCAAGCTTCTGAGGGAAAATTCTTATCCAGAACCTCAGAGCTGTAATACTGTAACGGCAAACTCTACACCACCATGCAGTCCTACGAATGTACCCTCTATTTTTAATCTCTCATTGTGAATGGTCTTGAAATTATTGGTATGCTTTTGTTCTTGCATATTGTTCCTGGAGCTAAAAAATATAAAGTATTTCATTCTTTGGAAAATAATACTTCTCTTCACTCTTATTCTGACGAACTGTGATAATTAAGTATCCTTTGTTAAGCGTTTCTGGTGAGATTCCTTATCTAAACAGAGGTTTTTGAAATGCAATGTTCCCCATCTTGCTAGATACTGTACAATAGCATAATATGTAGTCCAGATGACTGAAAAGAAATATTGCAATAAACATTTATGTAAATATGCACATCAGAAAAAATGCATAGCAATTACCACTACACATAAATCTGATGGATTAAAAAAAATCCACAGAAAATTGAGTAACTCATTTAAATATCTGTATATTATACATATTTTCATTTGGAATATAGACATACATATGACTGTAATGTTATTTGAAAAAACAACTGGAGAAAACATGAACTATTATATCTCCCAATATCAACCACCTGTTAATGATTAATAATCATAGATTAAGGCTGAAAAAACATATTTAAAAGCCTCACAAATACACAGAATACATGCATACATAGATGAATGTATTGTATTTTCACTAAAAAGACAAATGGACAAATAAATCTGTGAAACTTTGTCTTTATATTAAATATATATGAATCATAATGTTGGACATTTTCTGAAAATAATAGTTTTTTTTACTAGAATGAGACTCCAAACAAACCATTCCACTTCCATTTTACCTGAACAGGCGTCCTGTTACTTAAGTTTACCTTAAGCTTCTTAAGTGAAAAATATCTAATCATTTAGTTTTTATAATATCCAGCCTCCAAGAAAAGGAAAATGTGTGCTTTGCTGACCTTTATGAATAACACCTTATTGCAGTAAACAATATTATCCACAAATTACTGTGTTTGCCTGCTTTTCCTTTGAGGGTGAGATGAGGCTTTTTCTGTGGAAAATTCATTGTCCTCTTTAATAAGCAGTCATAAAAAACTTCACACTTTTCAGTAAACTCATAAGAAGCATTAAAGAGATAAAAGGTGTGACTACAGAATTTATGTGGAAATAATTTTTTCCATTTTAAACAACTGTGCTGTGAATATGATTAACAAATTGAATGTATCATTTGTATACAAAGACTTAAAAATGTACTTGCCTTTTCTATAAAGTAATTCCTCTTCTTTACGTTTCTGGGGGAAAAAATGAAAAATCGTTAATAAGCATCATGTTGCTTTTAGTCATGTAAAGAATACTAAACCCATGTAAGACAGACATGTTAAAGGAAAGAAAATCTGAAAATAAGATATGCATATAAAATGCGAGACAAGCCTGTACACTTCAGTTCAGAGGCTTTGACACCAACAAGTGAAAAGAGTTAAAAAAAGTGGAAAACAAATTGCTCCCACCAGCTCACCAATTTGCCTTGTCTATTGTTCTTAATAGATGAGTGGGTATGACCATGGCTATTATATTTAAATATGGTTAAGGAAACCTGGGAATGGGAAGCCCTGCTCATCATCAGCTTCATAAAGCTTTAAAAGGAACATTAATAAGTGGGTCTGGTGGACAACTAAAGCCAGCCAGAGTTTTCAATTAATAAAGATGTAATTTTGTCCCAGGTCCCTGAGGATATGGATTAAATATGACTACAGGGCCCAATCAAACAGCTAGTTTCTAAACAACAGTGTGGGCCACATTTTTATTCTAAGCATGCCTATTTCTCCTCCTCGGAATGCATTACTTATGCAGTGGTTTGTCAGCACGGAACATTATTAGCGCTTGAGAGATAAAACTTTAAGTGTTGCTCCCAATTAGCACAACAGTGACCATGTACTGTGTTCTCTGCCTAATGCTTGCTCCCGGAGAGGAGCTAGTTATGAAGGTCTGAGAGAGAGGAAAGGAAAAAAGTGAAATGGCTTAAGCATTCATTTTGAGTGGAGAGACAGCTCCTATTAACATTTAACAGCATTTGTGCAACTTGGTGCGGAGGTTATGATGCAAATGAGGAAGAATTAAAAGTGGCCAGGGGTTTGTCATTGATGGATTGCAGTCTGGCAGTGTTCACACTTCTGCAGTGTCCATCAGAAGCGATTACTGTGTAATTAAACCTTATTTCTGGACTCTCCAGTGCATAATTACTTTGTGAATGTAACTATCATCTAAAAGCTACCAAAATGCTTTAGCATTTAGTCTAGCAGTCATTTCCTGGGCTTGTGTCAGATATAGCCATCAGACAGTGCAAAGGAACTGTCACTTTTAATAAGAGGCAAAAAATTAAATGAAACAGTATGCTTATTACAGAAAAATTAGGCTTTCAAGTGGTAGAGTCCTTTCTGTTATTTGCATAATTTATTCTTTTTTTCTCTTGCCGCAAGCTTTAGGCAATTTTCCTCACATTTAAATAGATCGCACATTTAAGGCTACTTAAGGAAAATTATCACTTTGCATATTTTAATTGTTGTGAAGAAAGTGAATAGAAAAAGGTTCGTGGCTCAGACTCTCAAGCCGGTCAGACGCATAACTGTCTGATTCTGCGGCTCATCGCTGCACCACGAGAGATAACCCCCGAGTTCACAGCCATCCACTTGAATTTCATCAGAATGCAAATGGAGCTCCAAGCGCTGGAACAAGTGGATCTTTGATATTTACAAAATAGCCACTAATAACTTGAATGTAATTTGTTTGACATAACTTTAGTTTCCCTTATCTGCATTATTATTTTTTTCCCCCACCAAAACTTTCCACCGCCTGCACAAATACAATGCATTTCTAAAAAAGGATCAAAACGTATATATACCCTAACTAGCTGTGTGCAAGACAGTATCACAATCTAGTATGTTAAAAATCTAAATTATGCTTCAAAGAAAAAAAAGACAATTAGAATATATTGAAAGAATGCAATAAATAAAGCTTTATTTGCTAGCTTTTTGTGGTATTTGTAATTGCTGTTATACATTCAGAAAAACTAGATTTATGGGTAGATATCAATGCCATACTATGCTTAATACCATGATACCAAAACCACTTATCCCACTTTAAATATTTCATTTATTTCATTACAAATATAATACGTTTAGAAAAGCAAAGGACTTAAGTTCTTAGAACTTAACCTACTGAATAGTTCAAAATGTGTTGACGTGCACATCACCCTGACATGCCCTCCAGAAATGGTAAGGCTGCGTTTTTGCTGACTAACAGATATTGCATCAGATCAGCATAGATGACCAAGGAGAAACACTGGTGAGAAACTCGTAGCCAACATGATATGGATTGCCTTTCAGAAAAGGTTTGCCATTAAGAACTGAATGATTACTCGCACTCTACTCAAATCTACTGTAAAGCATATGCTCATTTTGTACTTGCTTTTGGAAAGGCAGGTCTACAATGAGATCAGAACTGATCCCACATCCACAGCATACTGTCCACATTTGTAAAAGTAACACTCTGATATTCAAAGGTTCACTTACTTTCAAGATTAGTACACAGTAGAGAAAATGTTCAATCTTGTTGAGAACGATCTCTTAGTGTCGGAATGTTTTGTTCAGCCTGGAACACATGAATTACAAAACAACAATTGCCAGGAAGCGATAACTGGATACGCAGATTCTTCCCTTGGTGCTTCAGAGCTCAAATATAATCCCCATGTAACTCAAAGGGAACCACTTTTGGTAAAACCTGTGATGACCAATGGAGGAAATCCTGAGTGGTGAGGTAAAAACAGTTTTTTGTGGAATTGGAATGATTGTTTTTAATGTTAAAAAAAATAGAATATATTTGCATAATTTATATCAAAGAGTGGGGTGTTCTGATTCTGGACTATTGTGCATTGTACAGTGTTAGTAGGACGCTATGATCGCAAATGTCATATGAAAAATTGGAGAAGAATAATATTGTGATGGAGTGAACTGCAGCAGGTTCATTAAGCTGAACTAATTACACTAAATTTGCATTTAAAGAAAAAGCCTAGTCAATTTTTTCTTATTTTAAAATTCCGTTATGATAAAGTCCAAAATATCTAATGTAAATACAGCAACATACACTACTACAATACATAACATTTTACACATTTTTTGTATAAAATGTTGTATAATAAGCTTTATCCCAATACCTAATTATAGGAAGAATACAGTATATATAATTTACAATGCTCCTTAAAATATAAATTTTAAGGAAAAGCTATCAGTCAAGACTTAAGCAATACTTTTAAAAGGTCTTGACAGTTACTGTATCTGTTTTGGATTGGTCATAGACTAGAATACAATGCAAGGATGCAGAGCATGTGCAGTCAATTATATTACTGAGAAGCACATAGAATGTTGAAAATAGGAAATGTTGGTGATCCTTTCTGCTAGTTTTACTAGGACAACAGCAGTCATGATTTATGTCGTTTACAAGATCATATAAATTACCACAGAGTACACAGTATGAGCTGATATTGTCACATAAACCTAAAATATATTATTCTACAACTTTTATCTTCAGGTTTAAAAAGACAATGGATTTTACAGTGTTGGTATTGTAAATTGGTGCCATCTATAATTACATCTCCTGATCATCTACACATTGAATTAATAAAAAACATTCTCAATTCTTTTTTCCAATGTTATGAAAGACCTGAAAAGTGATTTAGACAAGCAAGAGTATGCAAGATGTACTGATGGACAATTAAATAGCTTACATTTGGGATCAGTAGCTCACTGGGCACATACGCGATACTACACTGGGTACTACACTCGATACTGCAAATAATGAGCAGAGAGTTTTATTGATATTCCGACCAGTATTGTTCCTTGGGATAAAAAAAATACCAAGTTGTGATTTCATAGAGATATAAGGTATTCAGTATTTGAAAATTGTGGTAAAGGTGACAAAATATATTTTAATTACGATATGTGTGAACAGTCATTCAAAATATTAGATTTTATTTAATGTAAAACCAGTGAACAGATATGACCATGCCCACATTGTTTAATGAAGATTGCCCGGTTGCAGCAGAGCAATCCAGAGAAAACAGGAAAAAAAATGATATTTTTTAGGGACAGGCTATGTTCTTGAAGGCAGAGTGCCACCACGCTGTCCCAGGACTGTCACATCTATCTGCATAATCACTTGCAGTGGCTACAGCATGAGGAACTCCAGGAAGAAATAACTCTTGCATCAGCAAAAAGACTATAGCTTGTTGTCTGCATGAAAAGCATCTTTGTGCTTGCAGGCCATTCAGGGGTAATGTTGACAGGAATTTGCAGCTTTGTCTGAGCTAGAAAACACCTGAGGTGGCACAGAGAGTAGTGGTCTGTTCTATCCTCCGATTAATGCCATTTTGCCCTAGACAGGTCTGGTGGAAGACAATAAGAAGAGACATGTGGATTATAATGGCACAACCAAGAAAACAAAGTCAATGTTTTGTTGTGGCCAGCCTCGTCTCCTCCGCCAAGTCCAGTAAAAAGTGGGGAAACCAACTCACTAATGACACCAACGGGACAGAACTGCAATGGACCAACCTTCAACTATTAGAATAGTGTTAATGCCAAGGGAGGTCATAGTAACTTTATGTTTTTTTTTATTTTCACAGTGTGTCACAGCTTGTGCTTCAAAACATATCATGATTCTTTGATCTGTTTTTGTTCACCTGTTCTGTGATCTGGTTTGATATCTCTGTTTTAAAATATTTCATTAATTCTATTAGCCCTGAGTGCTGTACTACTTTTGTGCAGCAGTATAGTTTAGTGTTGGCGTGGCAACTGTGAGTCATGCAGCAGAAGGGACACTGTAGACACCAGCTACTCAGCAGCAAATCATTAATTAATTGCATTTTAATGAACCCTAAAGCAGACACTGCAAGAGCATTTGGGAGTTTACAAGTAATGAGTATATGCCTCATTTTTAGACTGACAGATTGACAGACAGGATAATAAAATTACTTTAAAGCCTAACTTCATTCTTTTTATATTTATAAATTTAACAAATGCTCAACACAAAAAACACGCCTTTTCAAAGTCAGCATATATAGCTGTACATAATGAT